>NC_051446.1:4471209-4500425 GCF_001649575.2 Kryptolebias marmoratus | reverse complement strand
TGTCGGACGTCTGGGTGGTTCAAAGTAGGTGAAAGGTGTGGGCCGCAGACCTCCCAGCAGAGGCTGGATTCACCGTGAGCACGAAGCAAGCGGGTGGATTTGACTCAGCAACAGGTGTTGACTCAAGCTGTCTGGACCCTCAGGCCTTTCCACATTTATAAAATGAAAGATTTGGTTCTCAGATATGATAGGAGCACTAACTTTTGTTGAGTTAAGTTTCTTTTGTGTAATCTTTTTTTATAAATTGGCATGTCCCTGTTTTTTAACCTTTAATTTAAGATAAGAACAAAAACAAATGCATCCATGTGGACACATCCATCTTCTACTGTTAGCCATGGTTGGATCGCAGAGACAACAGGTCCAGGAGACAAACCCAGACATCCCTTTTCTCAGTGACGCTTTCCCGCTCCTCCTAAGGTGTTCCCGGGCCAGAAAGAATCCATAATCCCTTCAGCTTGTTCTGGGTCTTTTCGCAGTGGGACATGCTCGAAAAACCTCCAGAGGGAGGCATTCAAGAAGCATCCTATTTAGATGCCTGGACCGACTCAACTGACTCCTTTCGATGCAAAGAAGTAGTGGCTCTATTCTGAGCTCCCCCCAGAGGACGGATGTCCTAAGGTGGCCTGGTACCAAGTACACTTATGGACCACCCTGTCCTCGGACATGGTGTTTGTTATGGACAGCCCATGCCTAGCACAGAAGTCCAGTAACAGAACAGCGCTCGGGTTCAGATCAGGCAGGCTGTTCCTCCCAATCCCCTTCTACCATTGTCCACACAGACATGGAAGCCACTCAGGAGAACAACAGAATCCCCAGACAGCACCCCTTCCTGGACACCATCCAGAGACTCCAAGAAGGCTGGGTAATCTGAACTGCTGTTTGTAGAAAAAGCATAAACAACTTCCTTCCTGCAGCTCAAAGCCACAAAGAGGTGACCCTCTTGTTCACCAGGGAAAACTCCAACACTGAGGCCGATTTCCAAATCCAGTAATAGAGATGCTGTAGGAAGAAGCAACATAAAATATTTTCATTACTGTTCCTCTTGTAAAGACACATTTACTAAAGCACTCACCAAAACTATTTATTGCCCATTAAACCAAAACTAGAAAATTTCTGCAGAAATGTTGTAGGGTTTCAGTGCAGCTCCTGTTCGCAATTCCAACATACTTTTGTACATTTTGATCTATAAACTATAAAAGAAGTGTAAAAAGAACCATTATAAAAATGTAAAGCTGTTTCCAGTGGCTTAATATGGTCACCATGGTAACCACACACCTATGGCTACCACTCCTTAACTGCCAAGATAATGAGGGACAGACAAAAACAGACTGAAAAGTAAGCCTCAAACAAACAGTTGCTATGTGAACAAAAAATACTTAAACTATGAGCAGTAGATGACTCTGCTGGCCACACACGTGAATTACTGTTTCTACAGTGTTTTATGTAGGAGATATGACAAAAAGTACCCTTCACAGTCTTGAAGAGAATTATGACTCAAATATGACTGAATCTAGCACTCATCTGTGCGTTCATGTGGGGTTTGAGAGACAACCAGGTCACACACACTGGTTATAGAAGACGAAAACACCTACATTTTGTATAATTTGTACATGTACACACAAAAAAAAGAAGTAAACAAAGATTTTTTACAAAAAGATTGAAATTTCTAGATGGTTGAAAAGTTAGTGTGACATCATCAACTCATTTGAACATTCTACAGAAAAAAATCTTTAAAAATGATAAAACTTAAACTCTGATTGTGTAAAAACCATAAAAGATAAAAAAACATGTTCAGTAGAGTGAAGTCCAAATTTCTGTGACCCATTTAAACAATGAATTGTGTTTTTACTGTGAAGTATGGCTGGGTGACAGGGCTGGGTTTTGTTTCATCAAAATCCCATTGATCTTTATTTATTTTCTTGCAATATTTCACAAATTTTGTCTATGATGTGCGATGTACCCCTCGAAAGTCAGATCACACTATTCCTTATCGAGTTGCATATTTTGGTGTGTAATTTGCATATTTTGTTCTAAGCTGCACGACGTGATACAAGACAAAGCTTTTGAATGTGATAGCAAAAAGGTTGCAACAATGCTTCTGCATTAGCACCATAAACAAAACTGCATATCAATGTATAGCTGATTCTGGTTGTGGATTGAGGTTTGGGTCTATTTTTATATAAGGTTCATTGCATCTTGTTTGTTTGGTTGTCTTCATGTTTAGTTTTGCTCCCTGTGCCCTTTGTCTCTTGTCAGTATTCAGTGTTCTTTGCAACCTTAGATTTGGTATTTAGTTTTCGGTGCTGCCACATCAGCCTTTGATTTCCTTTTTGTTAATAAATTAGTTTGACTTTGAGTTCCTCCTTGTCTGCCTGCATTTTGGGTATGACCAACTCGCAATTGTGACACAATTATTTCAGGTGGATCATTTTTTTATGATTTCTGATTTGTTATGCAGAGAGGACAGACAAAATGAGCCCAGTCATTTTAGACCAACTTCCAACATCAACCAAACATCAGCTGAGACTGCTTCCAAAACTTACAGCCAACATCTAAAGTTCACAGAGCTTAGATATAACGAGGAAGGATTTCCCACTCGTTGGCTACATGTCAGAAGCCAATGGAAGTCATTCAACAAAACAGAGAATCAGAACACACTGTTGCAGCTAACAAGCATAATGTGCAGGAGTGCATTAGTAGACTACTGTAACGTTAAAACTTTATGTTTCTGTAGCATATTCATAAAAAAGTGAAATAAAATGAACTTGCGGTGTGTTTTCTGCAGCTAGTATTAAGGAATTGATCCAAGACAACCTGAAAATGCAGTGGTCTTTAACCACAACCCAAGGTGGTCTTGAATAAGACCACCTTGGGGTTGAAACTCAGGTTTCATGTGAAAGCAGACTGAAAGAACAAAGATACACACGTGTGTTGATGCCTTAACACACACACACACACATGCACAAGCTAAGACCGGAGGACTTTGGGTGGGACAGGAATGAATGGTATGAGGTCTGTGTAAACACAGCAGCTGGGATCAGCAGCAGCTTTTGGCGAGTCGACTGAAACAAAAACCCAGAAGCACATCATTGATTACAGCATGGACTGCTGTTGTAATCTGGTCATTTCACATGGTTCTGATAAGTTAAGTGTTCAGCTCACATGTGTGTACACTGTAACTACTGTGTGTGTATAAGAACACATTTAGTTGGTCTAATATGTTTGGTTGTAACTCATTTATTGGACAGTTGTAAATGTTTGTTGTTTTTTAGCCCAGTAAGGAATCAAGGGTCAAAGGACCAAGGTCTCCGAGTCACATGGTTCTCCACCACATTAGGTTTTAGTGTTGAATTAAACATACAGGGACTAAAGAAGAATTTTAAAATATTGAGATTTATGTTGTAGCCTATTATATATCACAAAAGCTCCAAAATATTGCAACCTTATTTCTGGTCCTATGAACCAGTCAGCAGCAGCTCAGGGGTTGTATGTTCCTTATTGAACTTATTCTTGGCCGAATACTTCAGTATTGCAGAAATTGAGAAGTCCAAAAACAAGTCTTTCCAACTATGATATATGTCCTGATTTATGAATGGTTAAAATAGCACAAAGTATTTAGAAAGTATAAACAGGAAAACAATAGCATGAATGCTGACTCAGTAATATTTCTAACTAAAGAAGGATTGAAAGCCAGAGGGAGAAAGGCCAAACACATAATGCATCCCTGACAAAACAGATGATGGAGGCATTCCATGAACAGGAATCTAACTTCACAATCAGCAGAAAGGATCAGAGGCCTGGGCTGACAAGAGGAGCCTGTCAGTTCCTCAGGAAGATGACCTTCTGAGCTCAGGAAATGTCAGCAGCAGACACTGAGCTCACTGACAAACCTGAAGAGGCTTCACTTTAAATTCAGATTCATGCAGACAGTTAGAGTTTTTAAAGATGTCCTAGATACTTTCCACTCCATTACATTAAACTGATGCCAGGCTGGCAACAGGAAAGGAAGTCTGAGATTGGGATGTGACATCACCAAGATAGATTCTCTGAGAATAGATGTTTTTAAGCTGCAAGAATCTTTTCATAGGTTTTGCATCTCATCTAACAAATAAAGTAAAACCAGTGGTTGTGCACTGAGCTTCTTTTGTAAGGTCTTTTTTAGCTTCAATTCAAGAATCAGAGGAATTAGATTTTCTGTTAAAATACACTGAGAGTGCTGAATAACTGGTGAAATTTGCTGAAGAAGCTGAAACTGAGTTGTTAAAGTTAAAACAAGCAGAACAGAAGCAAGATGCTAAAAACAGGAAAATAGTAACTAAAAGCAAAAAGCATACAAAAGAGAGCTTAAAGCAGCAGAACAGTAGCAAAAAGCTAAAATTAGCAAAACAGATTGTGCAAAAAAAGTAGCTTAAATACCAAAAGTACTAAAACAAATGCTAAAGCTAAAATCAGCAAAATAGTAGCCAAAATGAGAAAAACTGTGACTAAAAGCTAAAAGTAGCAGAACCAGGGGAGTAGGAGGTTATTTAGAAAACGTAGGGGGCTAACCATCCACTGGGTGAAGGTTACTTGTTAAACCCCCTGGACCAGGGAGGTCTGGGGTCCCTTCCCTTTTTGGAAGGACTGGGAGAGTTTTCTGAAATGAGTTTATCCAAGACAAGGAACTATCTCCCAAGGCAGGAAACCTGAAGTAAGTATTTCATATCTCCAGTCATGGAGATATGAAACAGATCATCTTGGCATTCTTTTTGGAAGAAGATGCAGTGTTATGCCTCCAACATCAACCAATCAGAAGCCTTGACAGATAAACGGGAACTCTTGTCCAATCAGTGATGGTCTTTCAACAACGACAAATGTGTGCTTCCTCAAAGATGGCTGCGCCCACGGATCAACAAAAAGGATCAAAAACAAACTCAGGGAGGAGGAAAATCACCACAACAGAAAAAATTCTGTTTTGCATCGTAATACAGATTGGCAAAAGTTTAGAACAGATTTTTGCTTAATGA
Organism: Kryptolebias marmoratus; assembly: GCF_001649575.2. NCBI lineage: Eukaryota > Metazoa > Chordata > Actinopteri > Cyprinodontiformes > Rivulidae > Kryptolebias > Kryptolebias marmoratus. The sequence goes on along the minus strand of NC_051446.1, from coordinate 4,495,419 downwards.
ATCAAAAAAGAATGAATTAAAGGTGTTTTGCCATCTGCTGGCTACTTTTGAACCCCTTGCAGAATGGTAGCTAAAAGAAGAACAAGAAGACAACAGAACAAGTTTGTTGAAGCAGATTTAAAAAGAAAGAATTGAAGCCGATCTCAATGTCATTCAATGAGGAATTTTACTTTAAATAAGTATAATATTTAAAGAATTCTAAAAGTTGCTGGAGGGTCTTTTCTGGCCTGGGATCAGCTTGAGATGGAGAGTGTTAGTGAGGAAAGGGAGGTCTGGGTTTCCTCTACGATCCAACCACGCAGACGTGGCAGAAAAGGAATGAATGTATAAAAGGTACAAAAACAAAAGCACACTATTCCCAACTGAGCTGAACATTTTCTATATATGAATGATAAAATAGCACAATTATTGCAAAAAATATATCTAGAATAAAGCATGAAAAGGAAAACAGTGCAAATGCTGTCTCATCATACATGGAATTACCTGTGATATGTTTGGTTTAACATATAAACACAGCAAACAACAACAAAAAATAAAAATAAACTGTCAAATCTTTCCACAAATAAACAAGTGGGTTTATTTCTGTTTTGTTTTTTACAATAACCTTTAAAACCTATATAAAATTTTTAAAAAATGGGATGACAAGTTGGATTTTTGTATGCAAAAAATAAAAAATAATGTAATGTGATTTAAATCTACACTAAGGAATAATTAGCTTTTTTGTTGCAAAAGTAAAGGAAAATGTCCCTAAAGCTATCATCTTTTCAGACTGTAGCTTGATGGACTTTATAACGAGTTTTCCTTTTTTGAATCACCTACCTCCAAAGGCTGAGAGAGGTTTTTGCTCTGTTGCTGTCTATCTGTTAGCAACGTATCAGATGAAGTTGTGGTAAACCTAATGTGTGATTAATATTAAATATTACATATTTTCTATAATCAAAAGAGAGGAGTGTGGTGGGAAGGTTCTTATAAGATAACACCTGACTATGTTCTGTCTGAATTCCACAGCCTATGAGGTTTTCACCAAATGACCCTGTTACTCTTCACTGAAACCAGACTGACCTTGCTTCCCATCTCCTCCTCACCTACCAACATTCTAATATCTTAGATATAAGCTCCTGTGTGGACTCTGGAGGTAGAGCTTTGGTTCAGAGCTTCCCGTTCAGATCTGGGACTCTGATGTTAATTCTTAATTGTCTTTAAGGCTCTCTGTATGTCGTGTACCATACATAAATAAATCTGTTTGAGTGTGTTCATCTAACAGTGCCTGGAAATTGATTTCTTCCACAACAATTTGGTGCATTGGCTGGATCCCTCGACTGGACATCCGAGGACGTCGGCGAGCTCAGTGTATGGTACAGACCTGGACACAAGGCTCCAGCCTCAAACCTCGTTTAGGCTTTAAGAGAGAAGAGGGCTGGCTCGTTGGTTCGTCCTTGGCTTTCTCCAGCGCTGGGATCAACAAACTCTAACCACTGGTATTGGTGAGACACTCACTCAGGCTAACAAAATTAACTTCTAAATTTTAAATTGTTTAAATTTTAAGTCATAAAGGATCCGATAAGCTTTTCACCCTGAGGAATAGAGATTGGCCAGGTTTATAATATTACAAAGAGAAAAACAAAAAAAGGAAAAAGAGGAAAAATCTTTCTTCCCCTTTTTGTAAAATCTTTGTAAAACTACAGGTTTTTTTGTACATACCTATAAGCGTATCTGTCAAAGAAATTGTGTAATTATAGAGGTTTGTTGTTCGGCATGGAAAAGCTGATGAAGAGACCTTTATAGAGGTTTTAGGGAACCACAGGTTCTACGAAGAAGTCCTAGAGAAGACCTTATCGGCGCATAAGGCAGGTAGGTTTCTTACAGTTTTGGTTTTTCTAAAAAAAAAAAAGGGGGGGAAACCAAACCTGTGAGGAAAACCTAAAGACTTTTATGGGAAATGACGGCCCCTCTTAAATGGTAAGAGGCAGAGCGGTCACAAAGCTGATTTGAGAATTCTGTGAAGAAGTTCGCAGTCTAAAGAGGATATCCCCCAAGTTTCAGAAGAAATGGGTCAGTGGTTCCCAGGTCGGATCTCCCCCACAGGGTGAATGTTTGATTGTACAATAACAAAATATGGTTAAGAAGTGTTTATATTGTAAATCAATGGATACAAAATAGCATTTTTCTTGTGGCCAGTTCATGAAAACTAAATGTTTTGGAAGAGATAGAGAAAGAATTACAACACTGAGAAGATAAACTGAGAGAAGGAAAAACATAGAAACAAAGAGTTTAGTGCAGCTTGAAAAACAGAGAGAATGTCAGATGCTGCATGAAGGGTAGTGAACAGAGGGCGCAAAAAAGAACATGCTAAAAGATGTATCTGGGGAAAAAAAGTTCTTGCAAAGATAAACTGAAAAAAAAGGAAAAAAATAAGAAACTTAAGCTTTTTACTCAGATGTGAAACATCCTGATGACTTGGGCTGCGTGTGAAATGTTTCATTAGCACCTGATTCTGGTTATGAGAAAAATGGTTCTGTACCTTGTCTGAAAACCTGTCAGTATCTGCTTTGTTTTGGCACACACACACACACAGCAGCTGCGTGTGTGCCCCACAGAGAGGAGCAGAGAAAGTTTTTCAGTGTTCCTCTAACTTAACCTCACATTCATTTGGCAAAATCACAACGATTTGAATGGAATGATGTGGGCTCATGTAAAAAGCATGTAAAACTAAAAAATTAAACTGATCAGATCATTTTACCTGCTGACACAAATGTCATGTTTTCTAAGCGAGAGTCAGCGTTCAAGGAAAAAATAATAATCTTAAATATTACATATTATTAATTACATACTGTGGAATTAATGCTTACAGCAGAGTCAAATTTTGAAGCATGTTTTTTGTCTGAAACAAATCTGTCCTTACTACCTCAGTACTGAACAAATTTTAATTAAATTTCCAAAGTAATCATTGGATGTGTATCTACAACTGCCACAATCAATCAGTTTTACAGATACTCAGCTAAAATTGGTGTGATATGTTGAGCCAGGTCTTAATAAAGTGAGATACTGAGGGAGACTACTGTTAAGAAAGTGCAGGTGAACATGAGAGACTCACCAAGGGTCCTAAAGGGTCTTTGCTGGGGCACCAAGGAGAAGAACCCTGGCTTCAGCGCGTTTGTGATGATGACATCAAACAGCTCCTCAAAGTCCTTCCTGTAACAATATGAGTGACAGGTGTCAGACGCAGAAAACTCCAGGGAAGCCCTGCAGTCTGGGAGGGATGATGGGAAACAGCAGCAATAAGCAAAGTTAAACTTCTTCACTGGCCTGCAGTCATGAGGACAAGTATGGTGTGCATGTAGTGAGCTTCAGGGGAACCTTGTGAAACCTCTGAGTGCAAGGAGAATCTTCCTTATAAGGTGGGAAGCAAACAAACCAGACTTCTTACTGGGAACTAGAGAAACAACATTTTCTGTAAAAATGCAGTCAATGCTGAGTGCTGAATGACTTTGCTGAAACTTGCAAAACAAGCAAAAATTGAATATTTAAAGTTGTCACCAAAATCTAAGATCCTCACAGCAGTGGCTAAAAGCTAAAATCAAGTATAGGAAAGAATTTTGGTTGCAAAAAATGTATAAAGGAAACAATCCCTTCTATATATATATATTTCTTAGGTACTGTCTGGTATGATAGACCCTGGCCTCTTTTGCTCTTGTGCTGAGGGCCTGCTCTAATGAAAACTGGGTGCCATGCTGAAAACTGATCGGGCGCACAACCGCGAGGGAGCGCGCATGGTTGTGAGCGGTATTAAAGCACGCCTCCTCTGCACTCTGGGGGTTTGGAAAGGGAAACAATAAATAGTCATCACTGACTGTATGTTAGGATTTGGGTTTTGTTCAGTTTATTTTCATGTTTTTTGGGGGTTTTGTTTCATCTCTTAGTCTTCTGTTTCTGCGTCTTTGTCTTTCATTTTTGTTATCATCCGCTCCTCCCCAGTTGTCACTCACTCGGTCTCCTGCCATGGGCCCAGGTCTCTTGCGATGGTTTCCCCCCGATCCCGTGGGCATCGTTGCTGAGGAAGGGCACCGGCTGCGGCAGCTCCCACATCCTCGCCCACTCCAACAGTTTCTCCGGTGGGTCGGACCGCTGCCACCACAGCCTCTCCGGTGGATCGGCCGGACGCCACCACGCCCCCTTCACCCACGTCAGTCTCCATGCCTCAAAATCCTTCAGCTTCCGCTCTGCAGTTTTCCTCAGAGTCATGCACCGTTCAGGACCTTTTCGACGCCTGCGTTAGGACCTCAGGGATTTCAATCACCGAACTCATGGACATTTCTGCTCAGATCAATAGACTTCTCACCTTTACAAAGACCAACACAGACACCAAGCACCATCTCGCCACCTTCCGTATAATTTTCTTTTCTCGTCCTACTCTTCTTACTCTGCCAGAATTCTCCCAGGTTTTCTCTGAGGTCACTTACTTTAAAGGACAATATACCAACACACATACAGACCAACAGCCACGTTCCACCCAGTCTCCTAAGTCTACAAAAACTGCCCAGTCACCCAATCCGCTCTCCGCACCCGTTGCCATTCTCTGCGCCGCCTGCAGAGTCCTCAGTGCTTCCTGTGCCCTCTGCTGAGCCCTCACACACAAAAATAAAAAGTCATAAAAATAACATCATAAGAACACAAAGTTAAAAACTCATAACAATAACATACAAAAAAAAGAGAGAACTGCCAGCTAAAAGTACCAAAATACTAACTAAGAGTACCAAAAGGCTAACTAAAACTGCCAAAAAGGCTACCTGAAAGCAACATTTCAATCATAATGGTGGATGAGGAGAAAAAACATATCTCATTCTGTCTTTCAGGGACACAGCGTGAGATATGCAGAAAGCAACATTTAAGCAACGGACCAGCTACAAGCAGTAAAGATAAATAAAACAATGCTTTGTTAGAGTTCTGCTGTTAAAAAGTCCCTAAAATCAAAACTAGTAAAAGTGAGATATTGTATAAAATGTATTGTTTACAAAATGTTGGTAGACAAACAGGCTTGACTCCAACAGTTCTTGCCAAGGTTGCATGTGTTGTGTATGAAGTATGTGTTGAGGACATTACTCAGTTACTACCACACCAAATTTTAGATAGCTACACAATTTTTTAATTCTACCTATGTAATACTTGCTGAGTTATAGCCATTTTTGTGTGTTCTAAATATGATTAGCTCTGGTGAAAGTTCATCAGCTGAAGAATGCCAAGATGATCTGTTTCAATTCTCCAGCTTTACTGATACAGCTATTCATCCAACCATGTTCTACCGCTTTACTGTTATCAGGTCACAGGGGCAACAGGTCTAGGAGAGAAACCCAGACTTCCCCATCCCCGACGACAGTCTCCAGCTCCTCCTGGAGAATCCCAAGGCATTCCAAGGTTAGAGAAGGTATATAAGATGATGAAGCTCTTCACCTCATCTTTCAGGCTAAGCTAGGCCACCTTATGAAGGAAAGTCATTTCAGCCTCTTGTATCTGGGATTCTTTCGAACATGATCCATACGAACAAATCAAATCTTTCTTCATCACAACAGATCAAAGAAAATACCTCATTATTGAAGACTATGCCTTGATCCGTCAATCTATCCATCCATCTCTGGCTCTATCCTACTATCACTTGTGAACAAGACTTCCAGATACCTGAACTCTTGATGGAGGCAGACTCATCCCTGACTCAGAGGAAGAATTCCACCTTTTTCCAAGTGAAAACCATGGCCTCAAACTTAGAAGAGCTGACTTTCATCCCAGCTTCTTCACACTTGTCAGCAAACCTCCCCAGTGCATGCTGAACGTCATGGCCAGAAGACACCCTGAGACCCTGAGGTTCCCAAACCAGACACCCTCCTCTCCATGACTGCACCTTGAGATCCTGTCCATGAACACCACAAACAAGATCAGAGGTAAGGGTCATTAACCTGGGAGAGTCCAACCTCCACTGAGAATGAGCTTGACTTTGTGCCATGGATGCAGACACAACTCTTGCTTTTGTTATACAGGGACCAGAGAGCTCTTAAAATGTCCCCACAGCTCATACTCTCACAGCAGCACCCACAGAATGCCTCAGGAACAGAGACATAAGCCACCTCCAGATCCTAAAAACATGCAAACTGGAGAATTAAACTCCCATAACCCCCATAACAACTCCACAAGACTAAAGATCTGGTCCACTGTTCCACGACCAGGGTGAAAGCCACACTGCTCCTCCTGGATCTGAGGTCTGACAATCGGTCAGGATTCCAACAGCCGGGAATAAACTTTCCCAGGGAGGCTGAGAAGTGTGATCCCTCCATAGTTGGAGCACACTCTCTGGTCACCCTCTGTAAAAATTGGAACCACCAGCAAGCAATCTAATGTTTATTTTCTGAAAGTTTCAATTGACTACTGTGACTACTAATGCTCATCTCACTGCAGATTACCTAACCAAGCAGGGAAAGTTCAAAATGACATCTAATGAAATAAAAACAGGGTGAGCCTGTTAATTCAACACTTGTGTGAACATGTCATGTTTTTTTCTTTTCTTTGTTAAGGTATTTTTGCAGTTTGCCTTTGTGTAAAACAAGGCTCAGGCTACAAAACAAAGCCTAGATTCATCAATAAATTGCACATCTTTTGCAGGAGCAAATTAAATATGTAATTGCATCTGTATTGTCTAATCCCTCAAACGGATATTTGCATCTCAAACTGTGCTGCCAACAAAACCACATCTCTGCACTGGTGCAAAATGCCCAAATTTAAATAAGGTTTATTATTGTGTTTGGAGGAAAACCGGTTATATTTATGTACAATGCTACAAGTGCAAGTCCGTACAATGTAATCAAAGTAAAGACGTTCAGGTTCTGAATTCTTTGAGGGCCATTATGATAATCATTGCTGATCCATTGTGGTCTTGTTAAGGTGTAATGTAGTCTGTAGCCTTACCCCAGAATGTATTCACAGATCAGCCTGCAGTAGTCACTGTGGGAGCTGGTAATAAGCAGCAGAACCTTCCCAGCATTCTTCATACTGCGCAGCCAACTCTTCACCGAGTCAGAACAGGGCTGCAGATAGCGGCCTGGATCCCTCTTCATACTGGGGAAGTATGTCCCTGAATCATCTGTAGAAAAACACAAAATGACTAAGCTAAATTTTCCATTGGTATAGAATGTGTTAATAATCAATATTTTACACGTTGGCACTAATTATCCCCCTGGGGACTAAGGGTATTGTTCTTTTTTTTAACTCCATTTATCTACCTTTTTGAAGTACTTGTATTTAGCACGATACACAAAAATGTTCAGCACACCCTTAGCTTTGTGTAGACACAGGGTGTTTTTTGGGTTGACACAAAGATATCAAATATAATTTGGACCATAGGCTGAAAAACTGATATGTTTTATCCTAAATTTGAATACCAGGCCATAGGAGAAATAAGCTATGTACTTACATTCAAAGAAAGCCTAACAAAATCTGTAGCTGCTCAGAGAAAATATGATTCATGATTTGAATGGTGGTGTCCTTGAGTTCTGGAATTACAGTCCCTTGTTGGGAATTTACTACTTTAGTCTGTTTAAAGGCTTGAACACCTCTTGATGTGATGTCTCCAACAACCACAAGAAGTAGGGTAATCTATATTGCCAGTGCAGAGCGGAGAAACTTGTCCAAGCACTTGGTGAAGGAGTTGGGGAATGCCAAAGCATTGCTTGGTGACATGACCTGAAACATGAGCTGTAGAGAGAAGTCCCATCAGATTTGCCGGGCAGTTGGGAGTGTGGGTCTTGTAGAGAACAGATGTTGCAGCAACCGCTCTGCAGCGACTCCGTTTGGTGACTCTAGGCAGAGTCGTTATCCACACTGATGATCTTTAAGGCCTTTTGGATGATAGCCAACTGCCTAAGAGCCTAAGAGTGGCTAATGAATCATTCATCCAGGTAAGACAGGAGTATTCCATAATACTCCTGATCTGGGCTCTTTAGGCGTTGGCTCTGCCCCAGGGTCAAGTTTGCTAGCTTATTTGCATAATGCTCCAAGGCACTGTCCTGCACAGTTGCCAATGCTAGACAGATGGCTAGTCAATGTAAGTTTACTATCAAAACAGTCTCACTGAGACTGATCTTTGTGCTCCCTAATAAGAGATCACAATGAGATGGAATCCTCTGTCTGGATAGAATCACTTTGCACTTACTGGGTTTGAAGGTTATCTTCCATGCATCAGCCAACCTCCTGATGTTTTTCAGGTCTTTGGTTAAGCTTGCTGTCACCTCAGACTTGTTTGATGAGATTCTGGGTGCCCAGATGGTGAAATCTTTAGCATACCATTACATGTTGTTCTCACAATATTCTACAACGTGATCTATAACGATGAAAGATAACGGACCAAGAATTGATACCTGGGGCACTGATGCATGGATTAGATGTGGTGATAATGATTGACCAGAAAGAACAAACTTGCTGGCTTTCTCATTTTAAACATGTGTGTAAAAGTCCAGTTATCAGAACTTTGATGCAAGATTTGCACAAAGCTTTGTCTTTGTGCCAGAAGTGTTTACTCTCAGTCTGCTTTCACCAAATTTTAGATAAAGAGGAATGAATGTGACTACATATTTTTTTACAAACCAAACATTTTCTAGAAATTAAAAAAAAAACCATAGAACTATATACATATGATACACGATTAATTTACATATCAATTACACTTCTCATGGCTCGGCTGCCATGCCACTCTGTAAAACAGCAGCTTGCTCTTTGGTACTTTTCCACAACTGCTCAGGGTTTTACCCAAGTAAAACTATCTGTAGACATTCTTAAAGAAATGGGTATGCCCTTAGTAACTCACTGTACACAGATGAGAACAATGTTTTGATAGACACCTGACTCCACCAACTACATGCAAAGACATGGATGACACTGCAGTGTAATGTTAATTCACATTTTCAGTGCAAAATGCCTAGAAAATATTTGCTTGAATTCTGTAATATCTGGAATGATGAGCCTTAACCTTTTTCTTTGTCAAGAAATGACAAAAGGTTTTGTAAGTGAGCCTGAAATGTGACTGATGGACGGTGGATTTACAGAGTTGTGTACTGAGAGTGAAACGTTTGCTTACAGTACCCTCCAGAGGTGAAACAGGAGTAGTTCACAGAAAGAAAACACCACAAAACTGCAGGAGATGGCTCTAACCAGCAGGTGACGACAAACACAAACAGGCAAAATCACACACTCCCATCAGCAGCTCAAACAATCCAAGATTTAAAAAGTTCCAGATGTAAACATCTGACAATAAACACATTTTTTCTTCTCACACTGTTAGAACTTCAGTAGAAGGCACATTCCTACTGAATGAGTGACCTCTGTCTGAGTGCAGCGACCTCTCTGAGAGCCAGTCATGCCTCATTACCCACAGAGAGGGGAGGAGGGTGGGGTCCTGCTCAGCCAGAGTGGTGGTGGGTGAGCCGAGAAAAAAAGTCTATGCCACCCAAATCCCATATCGCAGCAAATGTGAGGATAAACAAAACCGGACCTCGCCCCCATCCTTCCCATTACATTTGTCTGCAGAGACCCAAATCAGCAGTTCCTCTGTGAGAAATTACCACCCACTAAGTTTTAAGGGATCAGGTCCTGAACTGCTTTAAATCAGGACTTCAGACCATCATCTTTCTACTTCTTGTACTGCATTATAGTTCAATATCTCTGAAGAACAAAAAAGTAATTCTAAGAAAAATTTGACCTGTTTGACTGTTTTAAAATGGTTTTAAGAAGCCTCAGTGTGAGGCACATGCTCAGTCAGCATTCATACTATTGTAGCTGTAACAACCAACCAATCTAAAACTGATTAACTTCTGGAATCAACCTCATTCAAGATGGCCACTGCAGCTAATCAACCTTTGTCTACAGAAAAATGGCTGTACTTTTGTTTTACTTTTTAATTTTACAAATCTTGAGCTAAAGTTTGGTGGGGTAGTAACTGACAGTCATTCACTACAAATACTCCGAGCAAACACGCAGCATATTACAATATCACTTGAGATTATGCATAATGTTATTTTCAAGGTTTGACCAAAATGGCTATGTTCTTTCATTTCTTATGATAAAAAAATCTCAGTCTAAAACACTGGCATTAAAGGTGGCGGGCGACATGAAATACTTCAAGGAATGCAAGGACTTTAATTTATAACTGACAGAACCATATGAACAAGTTCCTAAAGACTCTCCTCACACTACATGACAACCCATGATGCCACCATGAATGCTTTTGAACTGATTTTAAAATGTCAAAAAATGATTATTCTTTAATATTATTAACATCATGTTGAAGAAAGCAAAAGGTTTATTTCTTAAGCGTGGAAGTGCATACTTGGAGCTGTTTACAGTGTGCACACAACAGAACTGAAGTGAAGTGAAATTTATTTACATAGCATGTTTCCACAACAAGGGGATTTAAAGTGCTTTACAAGACAGAAACAACAACAGAATCAAATGCAGCAAGTACAATCAAACATCATAGAAAAATCATAATCAAATATAGATCAATCATGTATAATCTAAATGAAATATAGGATAATCTAAATGAAATCATGAAACTAAACATATCTAAACATGAGCTAAAACAGTAAAAATAGTAGCTAAAATAAACTAAATAAAATCATGATGAAGTCAAAGCTGAACTTAGCAACAATTAGGCTAAGACAGTCAAAATATGAGTTAAGATAAACTAAACTAAATGTACAGGAAGGCTAAATAAGCTAACATAAACTGAAACATGACAATGCTAAGCTAAGGGTACAACATGACTAAAGTATCAGAGGCCCACTAAACAGCCATCATAATAATTACTAAGATACTAAGATAGTGAAGAAAGGAGCGGGATAACAGAGATGACAGAAACAGCGAAAAGTGTGCGTGAGTGTGTGTGTGTGTGTGTGTGTGTGTGTGTGTAGAGGCGGTGGAAGACGATGTGGTGCATGTTGTATGAGTGCGTGCGTGTGTGTGTGTGCGTGTATTTGCAGAGACATGTTTATTGATGGCTAACATGAACATAAGATATGAAATCCAACCTTCTGCAGTCAAAAGCCAGAGTTTGGATGAACAAAGTTCACTCCAAATTTTATTGGGAAGGATTTATATCTGCAATAAGGGTTTAAAAATCAGGCCTTGTGCACTTTGTTTCACACTTTGAAGCCACAATAGAACATGATCATAACAGCCATTCCCAAACTTTTTGAGACCAAACACAAAGTGGTGGAAACACTGAAGAGATAGTTCTAACATGTGATGAAAGAACATCCATTGTCACAGAATCTTATGTCTCTGTACTCAGTCCACTGACTCATTTTGTTCTTTTAGTTCCCAAAAGCTTGTTTGAATAAAAACTGTTTTATATTGTATTTTATTGCAAAATAGTCCATGCTCAAAATCGTAACACATTCATAATTGTTTTATAATTGCTTTACAGCCCGCTGAATTGTACTGAGGTGCCTTAAAGTAACCAACACCTAATCATCGTCCAGTGTGAAAATACAAAGAATACAAAGGTCACTAAAATACAGAATATATCACTAAAATAGGGTCCCTAAAATACAGATTCACAAATGCATTTTGGCATGTTCCCTGTTAGTTATCTCTCTGGCTCAGTACAGCATCAATATCAAAACTTAGAGGTCAAAGGTCAGGCTAATAATGCTAATACTAAACTGCACTGAAGCATGTGACCAAACCTATTTAAAATGCTGAACCTGCACCAGAGGAATGCTCTGTGTGTATGTATACCTGGTTTTTGTTACATTTTAAGCACCTTTTCTGGTAGACATACCTACCTTATCAGTTGCAGTAGTCCATTTGGGGATCAAAGCCCGGTCCTGATACAGTGGAACATCATTTTTGGGTTTGGGGTTAGGTTTAGGGCTAAGGTGAGAGTTGACTTTAGGTTAGGGTTCGGCATGGTGTAGTGTTAGGTTTAGTATAAGGGTTAAGGTTAGGCTACAGAAATGAATAGAGGTTTATACATGGTCCTTTTAAGGATAGAAATACAAACTTGTGTGTGTGTGCGTTTGTTTAAGTATGTGTGTTGTAGTACAATGTGCCTGGCTGTGAATGTAGGCCTGACGCGCCCGAGGGCCTGCAGGCCTGCGGCCGGGCACAGTGTGGTTCAGCTGGAGAGCTGCCCTGTTTCAGAGAGAGAACCACGGCTGGCAGCAGCTCAATCTTTCTTCACACATCAAAGCAGACCGACAGGATACACAAATCAACAGTTGCAGCACAAATTAGGGCTGGGCACGAGAGCATTTCACAAACAGCCACACCAAAAGTGATGAGGGGGATGAGAGTAGATTCATTTTCCTCAGCCGATAAAAGGTATGAAAGCAAACAGGGAAAAACCAAATACAAACTTTTCTTCATTATACATAATGAACATAAATCTCTTGAAGTGTATGAGGCTCAGAGGCAGAGAGAGAAGCTATAATCTCCAGTGTTTTGTTTTGTATGGCAGTTTCCAGCACCTGTCTGAAACCACGTGGACATTTTGTCTGTGGACTTTCCATTTTTAGCAAACACACCACAAATTGCTGCATCATGTCCCTCATTGTGTAGGTTTTTTATATCTTATGGTAGAAATAAACCTGAAGTAAGACCTAAAATTATACTCATAACAAGATGAAGGTAACATATTTCAATAGCCAATCAGTCAAAAAGAGAGTCTATGACATAATTTACACAAGGTCTCAAAGCATTTGTAGTTTGTTAATAGTTTGTCAGCCTTTGCGGTCCATTTCCATTGTCAGAGAACCTCTTGGTCACTGTTAGCAGTTTGGGTAAGATCAGGATGGTGTGACTCATAGTAATTGGATTAAAGATTGGACTGTTCAAAACCTCAAAAGATCTTTGTTTCTTTTTCGAGACTGATGATAAATTAAATAACTGCTAACAGTTAGGCCATAAAGGTCAACAGCGTGTCATTGGGGGTACTGTTATGTACACTCAGGTTGTGTTATTTCATGTTTCACAAAAAAAGTATCTTGCCTCAAAATTGCCTTCAAAATGTAAATTTAAATTTACGAACACCATAATTTATTTTAAATCCCAGGTTGTAGGGCAAAGCAACAGAGAGAATGGCAATAGTTTTGCAACTCCCTGTAATATTTATTAAAGCATGTGAGATAAACATGTGGTCTATCTCACTGCTCAGGATGTTTCTCAACATGAAACATTATGATTAATCCTAATGTCCTCCTATGTTGTAAAGAGGATCTGCTGAAGAGGCGATCAAATGCATCAGTAAAACAATGGCAGCTGAAAAGAAAAAAAAACAGTGGCTTTTGGACAACCCTGTGCAGATCCTTGTGGGGGACGGTGACGCCAAATGTACAGTCATGCTCCCCTCAGAGCAAACGTGAGGGACAGTGCAATCTGTCATTATACTAAACCAGAGCTATGTTTAGTCAGAGCTATCTTAAAACAACTGTCAGGATTTATACTTTAAGGTCTGGTCTTGTTAAAATACTTTAATGGTACTGAAGCATCAGAAAGTATAAAAACTTGTATTTTCTCTGAAAATGACTTTACTAAAATTCACCAGTAAGATGAAAGAGAGTTGAGTAATCGCTGAACGTTCAATGTTAGTTGAAGTATTTAATGAAAAAGAGAAACAAAAAGGTAGCATGTAGAGAAATGGAAAGACAGAAAATTGCACATAAGGTGACTTAAAGAAAAAAAAAGCTGAAGGAGACAAAAAAGACAAAACAGATTCATAAGGTGAGAAATACATTTCAAGGAGAAAAATATGTCCAGTTAAATAATTCAAAGAGTACAACCAAGTCAAATCTGCAAAGTGCACATTTTGATGTACAGAATGAATGAGAGAAATTGCTGAAAGGAAGCTGAAGTTGTTAAAGTTCAAAAATGTACAGAAGAAATGCTGACTCGGCAATCACACTATAAACAAACAAACCAAAGAAAATGCTGATGCACAAAAGTCCCTGAAGGTTTCAAACAAAAGTTAAATACACCAGTTAAATTACCTTCAACTTAAATGTATCAACCATAATCATATTGGCTGGGTTTTGCTTACTCATTGAAAATAAATGGGAAAAAGCAAAGAAAGCAAAATGTGCAAAACCCCAAACAAGCCCTGTCAGGTTTGTTTTAATCACAGGGAGGATTTATGACAAATGACGTGATAAAAGATCACATATCACACACAACACCATATAGGGCCAGGCAGGGAATCAGCTCCATACAGGTCTCTTACAGTCTCTTCACATTTGGCTTTACAAATCAGATTTGAATCTATTTAGACTCACTTATACATGATTGTTCTTCTTTTTTTGTGTTTCATTATGTACCTGCTGTATTGGATTCTGTTTTTGTTTCTGTTGTAAAGCGCTTTGCATCGCCTTGTTGCTGAAAAGTGCTATATAAATAAATCTCACTTCACTTCACTTCACTTGATAGCATGTGGTCAACTTTGACATCTCCGTTCACTTTTGGTGGTAAAATGTGTATCCCAAAGAAGGAATTCTAATAAACAGTTCATTCCAAATGTTAGAAAAAAAAAGCAGTATCTTCAGATTATTCCCAAGGATTGCTGTTTAATATCTTTAATCCTTCTGCAGCTGAGCAGTCTTTTTTTTACCTTTTCAGATGTCCGATGTGCTGTCTTTGTGGGGTCACCTGAGTTCAGTAGGAGACCCTACATCGAGGATTTGTTCAGACTGCAGTAGTCACAGGGTTGTTTGGTATCACGGTGTGTACCACACTGACCATGGAGCACAGAAAGTTAAGGACAGAGTTGTCTCTGAGCTGAGAAAGAAAATGATTGACATCATGTTAAAGGTAAAGGCTGTAGGACCATCTTTAAGCAGCTGGATGTTCCTGTGGCTACAGCTGCTCAGATTAATCAGATGTTTAAGGTCCACAGGACTGGAGACAACCTCCCTGGAGGTGGTGGCAGAAGGAACACTGATGACAAACTGAAGAGATGATAATATGAATGGGAACCAAAGATCTCACCATCAGTCACTGTTTGAGACAAAGTGGAGCCAAAGAAGGTCACTGAAGGACACGCAAAACTGGATTTTACCAAAATGCATACTGACAAACCACAAAACCTCTGGGAGTCTTCCAACTTCCAAAGAGATTGGAGGCAAACTCAAAGGGCAAGGTACATCAGGGTCAGGTCTCACCATCAGTCACTGTCTGAGACAAAGTGGACTTGAAGGAAGGTGACTGAGGAGGAGGAGTGGGCAATATTGCCAAAAGATGATATCACAATGTTTTTTTTAAATACCTCGATAACAATATCACAGACGATATTCTACATTTTCTGCTTTTTCATTTTTTTATTGGATTTGCCCAAATAAATATGTCCCTTCAAAACAGTTCTTTTTAAAACTTTTTATAAACAGATTTAACATGTTTCCACCCTTACCTGACACAACATGCTTGCACGACTTGCAAAATATAGTGGTCCGATTGATATCTTCTATTTTAAAACCAAAATAATTCCAAACAACAGAAGTGGCTCCTTTTTTATGGAATAAAGTCAGGTCTTGTGGGCGATATTTTCGTGTTATGCTCCGCCATGTTTGCTAGGCCGCACTTGCAGCTCCTCGCACTTCTTCTTCTTTGTTTTAATGGCGGTTGACAAACAATTATAGGAAGCATTACCACAACCAACTAGTAAGAAGTGTGGACCACATGACTTGCGGTCCACAGGTCAGGCTCAGGTAAATTATGTCATCATATGATATCACAATATTAATTTTTTTCACCAATGTCAAAAAATCCACTGGTATTGCCGTAAATGAGACAATATGGCACATCCCTAAAGCCACAAAACCTCTGGGAGACTGTCAGATGAGACAAACCTGCAGCTTTTTGGCAACAAATCCCATCAGCTCTATGTTCACAGACCCCAGAACAAAGAAAAGAACCCTGTACCTGCAGTGAACCATGTTCTAGGGCTGCTTTGCTGCATCTGACACAGGGGCTCTTGAATCTGTGCAGGATCCAATGAAATCTCAAGACTATCAAGGCATTCTGGAGTGAAATGTGCTGCTCAGTGTCAAAAAGCTTGGTTTCAGTCGCAAGCCATGAATCGTCCAACAGGATAATGACCCAAAACATAGCTAAAAACACCCAGGAATGGCTCAGAACAAAACATCGGACCATTCTGAAGTTGCCTTCTGAGTCCTGATCTAAATCCTGTTGAACGTCTGTGGAAGTAGCTGAAAAATTTAAATTACTTATTTATTAACCTTTATTTATCCAGGCAAGTCCCACTGAGATCACAGATCTCTTTTTCAAGGGAGGTCTGGGCATGAAGGCAGCCTAAAATGCATGTTTTTAACTGTGGGAGGAAACTGGAGTGGGGAGAACATGCAAACTCCACACTGTCATGGACTTCAGTATTTTTGAGTTTATTTTGCTTTTGGTTCTTTGTTTGGTGTTTCTGTAATTCTGTTATTTCTTGTTCATCTTGTGTTTGAGTTTAGTTCTTTTCTTTTGGCTTTCTGTGTTTTCCTGTGTCACCATTCACCTGTCCTCATCTATGCCTGCCACGCCCACCTCACCTGTTTTTAAAACCTGGTCATCGTCATCTCCTCCACTTACTTGCTGGTTCGTTTGTCTATTTTCCCTGATGTCTGGTTCTGCTCGTCTCTTGCCCATGTCAGTTCAGTTTTTGGATTTAGTTTTCTTCTTGCTGCTTTGTCAGCATTTTGTTTTTGGTTATCTTTTATTTTAATAAATTAGTCCCGTTTTGAAAATGAGTTGCAGCTGGGAACATGACAAGAAACAGGTGAGGTGGGCGTGGCAGGCATAGATGAGGACTGGTGAATGGTGTCAGGAAGCCAAAAGACAAGAACTAAACTCAAACACAAGATGAACCAGAAATAACAGAATTACAGAAACACCAAACAAAGAACCAAAAGCAAAATAAACTCAAAAATACTGAAGTCCATGACACACACAGAAAGACCCCAGGTCAAACATGGGGCTTGAACCTAGGACCTTCTTGCTGTGAGGCAACAGTGCTAAACACTAAGCTGTCGTGCTGCCAGACATGGAGTCTGGAGAAGGAACCTTCAAACCTGAGACAGCTGGAGCAGTTTGATCAGGAGGAGGGAGACAGAATACCTGTGGACAGGTGCAGAAGTCTCAGAGAGAGTTACAGAATCCACCTGATTAAAGGGATTGTCTCAGAAGGTTGAGCCACAGAATATTCAGTTAAGCTAGCATCCATTTATCAAGGCCAGTTTCATTAGATTGTTTTTGAAAATCATTCGGTTTAAACAAAATTCAGAAGCAATGACTGATTTTCATTAGTTGATTTTTTGTCATTTTTCTTATTTGTATTATTTTTGCCAGTTTCAAGTTTTTTCAAGGAGTCTTTCTGTAACAAAAGGGCACAAACATAATCAACTGCATCTATACATATATTGTCTCATCTTATTGGCTCATTGGTTCATCATTTTGTTTTTATACCCTGCTGCAGAAAGCAAAGGTTTTGCCTGTATCTGTACGTATGTGTGTCTGTTAGCAAAATACCAAGTCATTGTCATGAGAATATTGTCCAGCATTCTGGCATGTAGATGAGAAAAAATCATTTAAACTAAACATATGCTAACAGGTAGCTCGGCTAAAAAAAGCAGTTATAAACTTTGTGAAGCAAAAGGAATATTTTTCATTTATTGTGCTCTTAGAAAAAATATTTATTTAAACATATTTAAGAAACTTTAGTGGTTTGTATTACACTGTAAGGTGATTTCAAATCATTTAGTTGTAAAAATGTCCATGGTAAATTTAATTGTAATAGCATTTCACTAAATCGTAAATGAAAATGAATCGTAACAAATCAAATCAAATCATAAGGATTTAAGATAAAGATTCACACCCTCAGTATGATCTACTCCGACCCATCTGGAGGTCTAGTTCCAATAGATGTGGGTGGACTTGCTGCAGGAGAGGATCCAACAGCTGTGTGAGTGTTCCTCACAGAATCACTGCTTGGATTCAGCACACACCCTGCTGACATGGAATCAGCAACGCCAACTTTGTTATCCACTCTGGAATCATTAAAATACAGTCACATGACTGTTTCAGTCACTTGCCACCCCTCCATCTTAGAGCTTAAGTGTTTTTGTCACTGAGTGTATAATGTGTAAATGGGAGGTAATTCTCCTGTGATCCATTCATGATCTGCAGGACAGTTGATTAAAGTTTACAGACTACTTCATCAGGAATGTGTTGTTTGTTAGCCTACAGAAAGGGCTTTAACTGTTATTGTTACATGCAAAACAAGTTCAGCTTATCGGAAAAGAAATCACAAGCCAGATCAAAGCAGAACATAACTGTGTACATCTCCACCCTGTTGAGTGATGTCTTACTGTGCAACAAATGTATACATGTTCACAAAGCTGAGGGAGAGAACAACACACACAAATGCAAAGGGATCATTTTATATATGAAAATAGATAAGAAGTTACTCCTGCAGAGAGAAACTGGTACTTATACTTCACTTGTGGATTTATGGTGTTTACATCACTCTCTGTACTTCCAGACAGGAAGGAGGAATGAAGGGAAATGTTGTCTATCCGGAACACATATATGCAAACAAACATACATCTAATTATATTGTGTCTCGCAATTCAGTCAGCTAACAGATAGTTCAAAGTGCTGCTCTCACTGCGATGTGCACGTCTCACTTGTGTGGACATTTACAAACGTGATTGTATTTATTACTTATATGTGGCCATATTAAGTTTACTTTTACTTTTACCACAGTATTGCATTAGATGTTATTTTCAAGGTTTGACTAAAACAACTCCATTTTTTCTGAATATAAAATTATATGAGTCTAAAACTTTGACACACTTGGATCATAATAAAACTGTATTTTTAAAAAAAAAAAACAATGGTATTATAAATCCTCACAGTTCTGCATTGGTACTGGGGCTGAAATGATTCATTGAGTAACTCAAACAAATCAACTACAAAAATCCTCCAGGCAAAAAGCTTTGATTCTGTGATTCGTTTAATCCACGTGACTTGCTTGGTGGTCATGTCGTTTCCCAGGGGCAGTTTTTACTGTCACACAACACGCTCTACATTATGTATGATGGAGGAACAAGGCAAATAATAACAAGAAAATCAGAGAAAAATAACAAAAAGGTCAAAAGTTTGGGACTTCATCAACAAGAAGATGAGTAAAAATATTCTACAGTAAAACCACATCAGTCCAATGTCAGCATCTTTGTAGAGATATGCAGCGGGTGAAACTAAATTCAGCAACAGATGAGGCTCCTGAATCCTCCTACACAAACTGGACCTAAAGAGAAAGAAACCTATCAAATGGGAGTGATGACAACACAGTAGATGGAGGAGCTCTGGTGCTTCAGACTTAAAGTCCTATTTTACTGATGCTGAAATGTTGGTATAAAAAGAATCCTAAGTTTCTGTACTGACAAAACATTTCCAGGAAGCATTTGGAAGTATTTTCAGCAGCTCTCAGCTCACCCACCTCCCATCTGATTCATTGTGAAAGAAATGTTTCAAAAAGGACACAGGTAAACGGTTTTGGATGGTCAAAGTTATTCTCAGGTCAAACACAGAGTTTCAGGTAGTTCATTCATTCAGCTTTATGTACCTGTAAAAAACTTTATCACCTCGAAAACAAAAAAATGGAAAGCACTAAAAGCATAGCAGTCCTTGAAGGAATGCATATCGCCCACTGCCTTTCATGTCAGAGTTTCAGACTACGATCAGCCCTACCCCCTAGTGAAGGTAGTGTAATAAGTTAATAAATGTCTGTATGAGTTTGCACATTATCAATTCACTGTAGCTGGGGGAAGCCCAGGCCACCCACTGCGCTGTGTCCCTGACCTCTGTGGGACTTTTGGAACAGGGTTGGGCGACAGACTAAAAAAATTTCATCAGCTATTATCAGTTCAACTACTGGCAACTGGTGAGATAATTGCATGTGACTAACATTATTTAATTTATTTATTGATTGAGGAGGTTCATCTTGCAGAGAAGGAAGACATGGTTAACTTTTGACATGTCCTTGTTGTCCCAGAAAGTGGTATTTTTGAAAGCTAGAACCTGCAAGGAGCGAGAGTGACTGGAGGAGGAGAGAAAGACAAGTGTTACCACAATTATTGTTAGTTCAGTTAGAAACCTTAACCAGCCATGGCTTCATTGTTTGGGATAAATCCTCAATGTAAGAAGAACAGTGAAAAAGCAATGATCGAGAAACTGGGGGCCTAAACCCATAAAGCCTGTCCATCCACAATGTGTCATGAAGCACAGCCAGAAATCAGGGAAAAGAGCCCCACAGGACATTACCTGCTGCATGCAGCTTTTACTGATGATGGTAATATCATTTTAAAAAGTATATTTGTTGTCTATGTTTAACAGCTGATATGATGCTTCATCATATTATCGATACGTGAGGACAATCTCTGAGTCACAGTGAGGCTTCAATTTATCTGGTTCTTACAAAAACTGTGGGCTGTTTTCATTATATTTGGCTGGTGTCTGTCAAATATTCAATCAGATTATTGAAAAGTGCATCTTAGAATGAAGGTCTTTGCTTAGCAGTAAAAAAAACCAGCGGTGTCCCACAGAGGCTGACAGGTGTTGGACAGCGGACTGAACCAACAGCTGACAAAAGGTTAGAGACATTGCTTCTGTACTGCACACAATCAGGGTGGATTAAATTATGTTTGTACAGTCCTTTAAAGGTCCAAATTCTTGAAAAGGAAATGCTCAAACTAGCTAAAATAAAGCAGAAGAAATCATCCATAGAAAAACCACTTCCTGATACACTTAAATTTCCGATGGCTGATATATTTGTCAAATGGCCCAACCCTAACTGATAGCTGAGCTTTTAACTCCTACATCAAAAATAAATAGAATGCTCAAATGTCTGTCTAAAGAATCTGGCCGTTAGTCAAGGGTGCACCTGCACATGGATAAAACTGGGAGCAGCTGCAAATGCAAATTACTGTTATTAAAAGCAAAACAGAAACTCAAATTCTTTCTGTCGTCCCCCTTTCGCCCCCAGGCCGAAACGTAGGGGAAACACTGAAGGTCATCTTATGTTGATAAATGATGGCATTGTAGCCATTTTGGTCAAACTTTTTAAAAATTATGTACAGTCTCATGCATATTGTGAGATGTACAAAGTATGTTGTGGCCATTTATGTTTAATCTTTTGTAAATCACAAGTTCTATATTCAATTTAATTTCTTAATTTGGGCAGTTAGAATATACTGTAGTTAGTTTTGAAATCACAATCTGTAATTAATTTTTATATTTGGAATTGTTTAGGTTATTTTTATAAATTTTGGACCCTCCCGTTAATTGGTGATTAAAACACACTGGTGGGCTTTTTGTCTGACAAATGTCAGGTGTGAAGACGAGAGGTTTTGTAAAATGATTTTTTGACCACTTTTTGAGCTAGTAGAATCGACATAAGTTAACATTTGTTTTCATCTAAATTATAAGAGAATTTTAGTTATTGTTTTATTCATATTTTTTTTTGCTGGACATAAACATTTTTTTAAACAATCAAGTCGGAAGTCCGTGCAAAAATCAAACCACCTGTTGCCACCCACAGCCTTGCTTGGAAGGTTTTGTTTGGAAACTACAAGACCGTGACAAAGTATATGTTGAGAATGTCTTTCAGCTACTAACACACCAAATTGTAGCTCAATATCTGTAAAAATTATTGAGTTATAGTCATTTACATGTTGGCAAATGTTGACTAGCTGTGGTGGCCATCTTGAATTTAATTACCTTTAAATATAATCATTTACAGATGAACATCCATTGATTACATTCTCAAAGTTTCATTAAAATCCATGCAATGGATCATTTTTTGCTAACAAACAGAGACACACACACAAGTAAAGAGATTATTGTTGCCTGTGGCTTTTGGCGGCAGCTGATAAAAAAGTAAGCCTGTACCAAACATGACAACATCATGATATTTTATCCCTAGATTGAGGAATGCAAGATCAGAGTTACTGTTACTTTTCCATATACTGTAAATGGATAAATGTTCTGTTTAGAATGTCTAGTAAACAATATACGTGTGTTCAGATCAGATGATGGAGTGAGGAGGAGCAGCTTTCATTCAAGACAGAATTTTTCAGGGTAGAAGGTTTAGTAATAACTTGTAGATAACATGTATATCCAATTACTTGAATGGGTTATTTGACAGAGAACCCAATTACTAAAATATTCAGTAGCTGCAGCGCTAAATACAAGTTGATAAGTTTACTTCATAAATTAATAAGGAACTAAATTAATTCATAACAGAAGCGATTGTAAAAGAGAGCACATGGCAGTTCGGTTAGGCGGTGCTTTAATGAGGGATTTCAAATTCCCATCTTCCTCATACAATGTTTACAATCTGTCAAGCCTGTGATGTGGTCACATTTAAACTCCAAACAAAGACATCAAATTAACTCGACTTGCCACTTTGCAGACTCATGGATGACTTCATCGTCTATTTTAATCTTTATAAGGCTGTAAAACATGGATACAGTTGCTATGTCAACATAAATGTGGCTCATGTACACACTCACTGTTTAACACGGACATTTCAATAGACAGTGGGTGATTTATGTATAGAAATACAGCTACTGTAACAGCATCAGGATCATCCCACAAACTAATGTAGTTCCTGATGACAAAACAAGGCTCTACTGAAAAGCACTAATTGATAACCTGAAACCAAAAAAAACTGATTTAAAGAGTATATATTGTCAAACTGCAGTGGTACTCTGTTAAAGAAGAGAGTGAAATGACAAACCACAGCTTTTATGATTGAAAGAGTCTGCACACCCTGAAGCCTTCAGGCCTGAGCAGCTCCAAACTCTGTGAGGAGTTACAGAACTTCAGCAGTCAGTTTAGTAAAGGGTGCTGAGGTGACCAAGTGGTCGCAGACGTGGTGGATTTGATGGGAGTATTTTGGTGCTTTTGCAGCTTAATGGCATGTTTGAAATGTAACTGCTGCCTTAACAGCAGTCTTATTTTGGATTTGCTGGATTACCATAAAAACCAGTGCTCATGTCCCTTAACCAAGGCTGTCCCATATTTCACTGTGTAGCTCCTAACGCCAGTGTTTCCACCTTTTAAACTAACAGCTGAATCATGAGTTTACATTAAGTCAACATGGAAATGGTGTGGTTTGTAAAAAAAAAACCAAAAACAATCAGCCCCCTTTACTATTACTCCTTCAAATGAGCATAAAATAAAAAGTGAATTGTTAACAAAGCAAAGTCATTAGCCGCTCAAAGTGCAGGCTCATGGCTCATTAATAACTTGGTTGCAAACACTCAGAGTTCGGTAAGTCTACAGCTGAAAATTCACATATTTTCTTGCCATTTCCCAACAATTTTGAGAAATAGGTTTTCACCAACTGGTCTCCCAACAGTCACAGCTAAGTAAGATAGGGTCTACAGCTTCATAATGATGCCCCCTTCACATCTGATGATGACCCCACTGCAAAGGCAAAAAATTAGCCAGAACCTGGTTGGTCTTTGCAGGGTCCTGGGGAGGTTCTGTGGGGTATCCAAAAAAGGTTAAAAACAAAAACAACTGGACTTCTATTCTGTAGTTGAAGACGTTTCGCTTCTCATCCGAGGATCTTTCTCAATTCAGAAATAGAGAGTGTGGAGTTGAGCTTGATGTGATGTAAGCTGGATTGCTTGCAAATTGTTCTCACTCTCCTAACAATTGAGGCTCATTAGGGTCCTTGTTTGTCTGACTCACTGATGGGCCACTCTGGTCACATGAATGCCGGTCCTGATTGGTGTGAAACTGACTGGGAATCAGGCCTAAAGCTCCATTATATGTTTTTGAAAGCTGAAATCTCAAAAGAGTGTCCCTTATCCTTGAGGTGTAGGTGGACAGCTGAGTCTTGTCCAGAAGAGGTGGCTCTCCTGTGTTGAGCCATGCGTCTGTGGAGAAGTTGTTTGGTCTCTCCAATATAGAGGTCTGAACATTCTTCACTGCACTGAATTGCAGACACCACTCCGCTCAGTTTACTCCACAGAAATTTTGTTTTTTACTAAAATCAATAAAAAATCATAACTTTTAATATATAAACCAAAAATACTTACTAGTTTTGTAAGATAATTACCAACAAACATTGACATTCTCAAAAGGTGCGTTATTTGAGAACTTTGATAGCTT
>NC_051446.1:4454375-4467048 GCF_001649575.2 Kryptolebias marmoratus | reverse complement strand
CTTTGAATAAAAGCCCCCTGGGTCCAACAGGGGGTCCACAGGCACTATCGCTCCCTTGGCCAGCAAGGTGCAGATTTCCTGGTTCAGTGCCTGTGCCTTTGCTGGGTCGCGGATGACAGTCATCCTGACCCGCCGGGGACCGGTGGCCGGCGGTGGAACTGAAGGCGGTACCCCCTGGACAGAGTGGAGAGCACCCACAAGTTCGGAATGTGGGCAGACCAGCTGCCAAGCTGTGCTGGGGTAAAATAACCCCCCCCCCCAGTTTGTGCTGCCAGAAATATGAAATATTATTCTGTAGACTCACTGTGTCTCTACAATGTCTTTACAGCAAATACTTTCATGTTTTTACTACATTTTGTCTCACTGTAATCAAATGAAATATGAAACTGTTTAAAACATTTCACAAGAATACTACTGACACAAACAGACTGGAACTTTATGAATAAATTCAGATGTGATGTAGAACCTTGAATAAAAAGAAAAACATTACTCAATTAATTTTTTGTACTGCATGATTTCACTTTAACCTTTGATAATTGGTATAATAGCTCAGTCCAAATTCATGTCCATTTGTACTATCTATTTATCAACTGTGGTTAGCAACATTTATACTGCAGATGAGATAAAAAAGTATTTATGAATAGCTCATTGTTCATTTTTGCTGAGAGATGCTGGGTTGGAGAAAAAAAAGAAGAAAATCAAGTGCTTCTGAACTTCCTTACACATTCTTCCCACTGTGCTAAGAATGGTTCACAGAGATTCTTCCCAGCCCAGTACCTAAAATAAAACCTTAACCAACAAAAACAACAAACGTGAGCAAAAAGAGCAGCCTGGTGAGGGAAATCCACCCTGATTCCAGAGCATTTACGACACAAACCACCAGAACTGCTAAGGCTTTGATTACCAATGTAATAAAAGCCACAAGAGCTGAGGTAACAAAGTAAATAAGCATCCAACAGGTGAAGAGTATGCTACAGTAACACAGTTATATAATTATTATTGATGACTGAATATTAATGTCTCGGAATGTGACTCAGAAAACCGGATGAATGTAAAGTGTACAGAAGGGGTAGGATTAAATAAGGTTTGCTTCTTCCTACCCCTTTTCAGACATGTTAAATGGAATTTATGTGTGTGCATGTATACATAGATGTGTATGTGCACATTGGGTATATACTTATTTTACAGATTTGTTATTTTGTGTGCATTCAGTCAAAGCAGATGCATTTACTGATATAAATTTATTTTACAAAGGGGTTGTATATGTTCATACAATGGTTTTGACATGTCTGGAATGAATCAATAAAAAAATGTAACCTTTAATAATGAAAACCAACACATACTGTATATCAAGCTAACACATTGTTTGTCTGTTAGCAAAAAAACTTATGAAGCAGTGGACAGATTTTAATAAAACTTTCTGAAAGTAATTACTGGGCGTATACCTAAGACAAGTTAGTTTTTGGAGTCAACCCAATTAAAAATAGTTACCACAATTAATCAACTTTAGCCTACACAAAAATGGCTACACCTCAGTGACTCTTACAGATATTGAGCTAAAATTTGGTGGGGTAGTAGTAGCAGAGAATCAGTCACAACACAAACATCAAAGTGCTAAGAGATCATGCAAGATTATGTCAGATACTGCATGAAATGATGCATAATGTTATTTTTAAAGTTTGATCAAAATGACTATAATTCAGTCATTTCTAAACATAAAATTATCTTAGTTTGAAATTCTGGCATGAAAGGTGGCAGGTTATTTGCATTCCTTCAGGGAATGCTAGGTCTTTAATTAAAAATGGACCTCAAGAAGAAAAGTGAGACCACAATGACCCTGTCAACCATTGTCATCCTGCCAGTTTTACTGCAGCTGCTGCAGAATTATGTGATGCATCTGGTCATATAGTGATGCAGTTGGTTTAAGGTTGATTAAGTGTGGTGGACATCTTAGGATGCCCTGGTAAAAGATGGTGAGAATGGTAGGGGAGTGCTTGCACAATTCAGTCTCCTGAGTAAGCATGTCCTCGGCTGAATTTTCTTTACCACTGTGTGCAGTGATAAGCAAATGTAGCAAATCCAATGAGTTGGTTTGTAGTGAATTTATCAGAACAGTCTTGTGTCAGCAGAGTGAAGAGTACAGGACATGAGGAACCTCTGCACTTAGCATGATAGAGTGTGATGTTTCTAAAGATCTGTTTAGCTTGGTTTATTTCTCCTGTTCTTGCTACCTGCTACTTCATCCCATCTGCTCTGTTCTTGTCCTTTAGTCCATCAGTCTACATACAATATAGATTTTTGACTTTTCCCCATCTCTACCCTTGCTGTTGTCACCAAACTGTTAGCTTGTTGTTCCCAGCTTTCAAGATCTTTGGAAATATGACAGACTGATGTTTTGTTCTGTCGTCGAAATAAAGAATTTTCTGTCAGCCTGCCTCCCTGTGAGCTCTGCACCGTCCATGTATTTGGGTCATCCTTCCACCATCATACAAAGCAATATCTATGTGCTTCTGAAAAAACAACACCATAGAACCATCTGTAAGCTTTAAAGTAAAGAATGAGCTAATTTGATGAATTGTCAAGTTTAGAAAATTGAAAATAGATTAAAATAAATATTTGTTACTACTGTTTTGATTTATGTGATCTATTTGTATGTGGTATTTTTAAAATAATAAAAATAAAAACAGAGACGACTTAAACATTGTTGCCTGAGATATCTTCAGGATCTGCCAGCTGCCATCTCTCTTTTTATTTTTGTCTGTGTGCACCGTAATTATTCCAAGCACTGCATAATTTGGTAAACACTTCCACAATAACACACACATAATACAAAGAGCCATTTAAGACATTGGGTTTGGCCTCTAACACCTCTCCTCACCACTAACACTGACTCTGCACTGAATTGGCAGCGAGGTCAACCTGCAGTGCATCCCAGAGACACTTAAGACAGTTGGAATGCATGCAAGGGGAAACAGACTATGAAAACTATGAACTTCTGATTCAACAGTCACAATACGAGTTACAATAAGCTAAATTAAATCAAAAATACCAAGTGAATCTACTACATTTATGGAGCACATTTGAAACAACTCAAGGTGACCAAAGTACTGTACATTATAGCCATAAAACAGTTCAAACTAGAAGCACAGAGAGGCCATAGTATTATTACACAAATTGTAGGATTCAGATCATCAACAAAATTTATTAAATTGTTTCTTGAGACAATCTCAACATTTCCTGAAACTTTCATCAAAATCTGTTTATCAGTTTTTCAGTAATCTTGCAAAAAAGACAAGCAAACAAACCAACCAACACTACTGAAAACATAACCTCCTTGGCAGAGGTAACAAAGACTTCAATACCCAAAAACATAAAATCGCTGAGATAGAAAAGATGATAAAACATGCAGCTTCAGGATTACAGGATCACGGCTCTGACTATCGAGCTACTGCAGCACCTGGAGAATATGAAAAAAAATTAAAAGCAAAAGTACTTAAAAGCCAAATCATTGGTTGTAATTAAAGCCAAAGAAAATAAATGTCCTATGAAGTGTTTTTAAAGCTTAAACCAGGGGGGCACACTTGATTAAGCCCCTGTCCACACATGAATGGCATTTTGTGAACATGCAAAAGTTATTTTTTATATTTATGCCTTGTGTACCCATGGAAACATCCTTTCTGTATATTCATACTCTGGAACCAGGTTCCAGAGTATGAATATTCTTAAATGCCACCACTGCATTCTCATGTGGACAACCTAAACACAACCTTTTGAAAATGATGGTGTCATAAACCCACCTCTAACCTCGCCTACAACCCCAAATTTGAAATTTGTAACAATATTGACAGATTACATGCTTGTGTTTGTGCTGCAGATGCTAGTTTCTCAACTACAGCAAAACCATTGTGTATGGTATTACTTTAACAAACAGACAATGCCAGTGAGCCACAGCAAAAACCCTTTATTACTACACCAACTAATCTAAGGCCTAAAAGGTTTTTATTACTTTATTAAACTGTCAACAATACAAAAAGAAAAGAAAAAACAAACAAAAAAAGCACTTAAAAAATGCTGGAAATGGTAATATTTTAAAAGACTGACACTTAAGTGTAATTTACTAAGCCTTTCCTCTAGATACTTGGCCTGAAATCATCCAATGAAATGAAATAACACAGTTCCTAGTCAACTCTAAAATTGTACCTATGTATTAGTGAGAGCATGAATGGTTGTTTGTCTCATTTTTCTCTATGTGTCCCTGTGATGGACTTGTGACCTGTCCAGGGTGTCCCCGCCTTTCACACAGTGACTGCTGGAGATATGCACAACCTGGAAAGAAGATGGATGGATAGATGGATGAATGGATGGATGAGTGGGTGGGTGGGTGGATGGATGGATGGATGGATGGATGGATGGATGGATGGATGGGACGATGCTCAGGATCTTCTATGAGTCTGTGGTGGTGAGTGCCTTCCTCTATGCTGTTGCATGCTGGGGCAGCAGACTGAGGGGGGCAGACACCAACAGACTCAACAAGCTGATCGGGAAAGCAGGAGATGTTGTGGGAGTAAAGCTGGACTCTCTGACTGCAGTGTCTGAGAGGAGAATGCTGGCAAAACTGCAGGGAATCATGGACAACAGTTATCACCCTCTCTACGACAATGTTAGGAGTCATAGAAGCACATTCAGTACAAGACTCATTGCACCTAAATGCACCACTGAGCGCCACAGGAGGTCATTCCTACCAGTGGCCATCAAACTCTATAACTCTGCCCGAAACATGTGAACCTACTACACCGTTGCTATCTCTATTTCTTTTCATTTCTTTTTAATTCTTTTTAATTCTTTTTAATTCTTTTTAATTCTTTAGAATATTTCTTTTTTTCTTTACATTTCAACTCTAATGCTTACTTGAACGGCTGCAGCTGTAATAATTGCAATTTCCCCCCGGGGATCATTAAAGTATTCTGATTCTGATTCTAAATTCTCCAGACTCATGTTTTTACTCTTGGGTTTACAGTTTGGAGCTCCATGTCTTCTTTTCTGTTTCTGGTGTATTTTTGTGGCAGCATTACAAACACACATATAGGCCTGGCATATTTACTACAGATTTGGTTTGTTTTCTGTGTTTCTATGTGGACTAAAACCTTTCTGGAAGAAAAAAGTTTGCTGTTGTTGCTGTTACAACAGTCTAACCTTGAAGTCACTGAGACTGTAATACGTCACTGTCACAGAGAAATAAATTGAGCTTGGAAATGTTTATCAGCAATAGAAAATAGGCTTTTACCACAAAGTTAATATGTTTATTAAATTTCCACTGACTGAAAAATGCCAACTAGATTTCAGATATAGACCTAAAGATTATATGGTCATGCCTTAGGTCTACAGAAGTGTCTACAGCACCAAAAATAACCATATCAAATTTGTTATCATTTAACTGAAAACTAAAGCCATTCAGCTGTGAGGATTTGGATTTTTGTTGTTTCTGTTTTGGTTTTCTTTATGGTTTTTCTGTGGGTTTTAATCTGTGCTTTCAGTTTGGGTTTTTTTTTCCTGCTCAGTATTCACTCCTCCTCTGTCACTCTTTTGCCTTTCTTGCCACGCCCATCTCCACCTGTCCGTAATCCTTTCCATTCACCTGTTTCCACTTCCCTCGTTACCCTCAGCACTCAAATACCCGGTCATTTCCCCCACTAGTCGTCGGATCATTGTTTGTTGTTTGTTAGATGCTGGTTGTTGTTTTTTTGTCCACGGTTCTTCCTTGCCTCGTCTTGCCTTTGTTATTATCTGGATTTTTGTTATAGTAAGTTTTGCTGCCACGTCAGCTTTTTGTTTTCTTCTTGTTATATAAATAAATCAGTTTTTGTTTCCAAAGATGAGTCTGCGGATTGGGTTCGCCACGCTCACACCATATTCTGACATTCAGCATTTCACCTCTTTGACACATTTCAGAATTGACAGGTCATCTGGATCTAAGGGTATACCAATCTGTGTATCATCTGCATAACAAAGGAATGAATACTGATCTTGCTGAACAAAGAGGAAGATCTATATTTATTAGAAAATCAACAGAGATTTTCTCAGTAACATTTAGCTTAAAATGGTACTGTTTGTAGTTTTTTCTTACATTGACAGATTTTTATTTTTGCTTTGTTTGGATTGTTAGTGGCTCCTGGCCAGGGGACCTGCCAGACTTGTACAATTTTTGGGTAAAGTTTGTTTATAGAAGTACTAAACAGATGGTAAAAGCTTTATGGTAACCATCTAAAGGAATGATGCAGTATGTATCACATAAACCTTCTATAATCCATCCAGTAACACACAGTTTCCATTCTGGGGCCTACAGGATACAGCAATCAGCTGACACTCTGGTGTGAACAAGTCAACTCATAGTAAAACTACACCAATATAACTGAAGTAACGTTACAATCATGTATATGTGCACCAGTATATGTACTGTGGAGTCAGGATGCTGTCAAATACAGCAAAAAGGTCAGGTACAATGCACCTTTTGACAATAGACATAAACATGGGTGTGCCTATTGCAGCTAAATTAGATAGTAGACCATTGTTTTAGAGCTTTAAATGGACAATCTAGAAAACAAAAAATTAACATATATTTATCGCCCTGCTGCCAAAAGGCAAAAGTGGACGATAATGTCTTAGCTGGTGACTGTGTGTGTGTTCATGTCTGTTAGCAAAAGATCTCATGAACTACTGAACAGATTTTAGTTAAGAAAGTGTAGAAAGTACATCTACACATAATTATCTTTTTGTGACGTAACTATCCAGAGGTTTTTGAAACAGCTGGTTTTGCAGACACCAGAAAACCTCTACTTATTGTCAAAAAACAGCTGGGTGGGTTTTTTGTGCTTGGACTGTTTCTAGAAGCAGTAGATACCCAAACGGAAGTACAAAAACATGCAAAAAGTGAATTTTGTATAAAATGTCCCCTTTAAAGATTTTCTTGAGCAGTTGAGGAATACAGACTGCAACATACCACCTTACTAAGCTGCTGATTTAAAGGTAGAGAGGGGGGTGTTGCAAAAACAAAAAGGTCTTTATACAACTTGCTAAGCTTTGATTAAGATAATTAACTTTAAAATAACCCATTGTCTGCTCTTAAAATAAATCCTAAAATATAAATCTGATTTAGTAACTCAGGAGTTCAGCATCTTTGGCTTTAACGCTCCTTTCACATGGATACTGTTATTCCATAATTTTATAATAGCTCAGAAAAAAAAGAGAAAGAATCCAGTTAAACATTTTGGTTGCTATTCTGAAGTACACTTAGCCCGAGGTTGGTCAAGTTTGCAGCCATGATTTTTGTCTCTGAATGCCTATAATTGCAGCCAGGAGGTCCAGCTTCAGTCCTTCCATTCATAAAGCTCTACATGCCTTTTAGTGGTACATTTGGTTTATTAGAACGTTAAATCTGAGCCACTGTCACTTCCTAACTCAAACACTCTATCTTTAGCTTCTACTGGCTACTGCTCTCATCAACCTGCAATTAGTTCCTTTTTTTCCTTCCAGGCTTCAGAGTATCCTCAAATCTTTGGCATCAAACGAAGATAAAGTAATCCAGAGACAGGAAAAGTAAAAAAACAAAATCTAACTAGAGACACTGCAATTTCTGCAAAAAATCAGTGAGAATGCTCAGCACTGAATGACTGATGAAATCTGCTGAAGAAGCTGAGGCTGAGCTGGTAAACCTAAAAAAGCAACCAGCTAAAACAAGCAAAACACTAACTAAAGGCTTAAAGAATCAAATTGCCAGCTTAAAGCCAAAAGTAGTGAAACTCTAGCTAAAAGATAAAAAAGCAAAAGGCTAGCTAAAAATAGCAAAAGGCTAGCTAAAGGCTAAAAGTAGCAAAAGGCTACCGAAAGTTAAAAGTAACATAAGAAGCCAAAAATGGAGCAAGTACATTGAAGCAAATGTCAAAGAGAACAATGTTTTTGAAGGAACTGAAGATATTTCACTGTATTACTATGAAGAAAATATCTGCAAATACAGTTAAATACTTTGAAAAGTATGAGTTACAAAAATCAAGTCATAGCACCCTGTATATGATCATTTGTTTTCATTCGTAAATGGCTAACATAGAACAAAACCAGAACTTAGTTTGTAAAAAACATGCAGAAAAATAGAAAACAGAAGTTGACATACACTATATAAAAAGATGTGCATTTTGGCAGCATTATTTTGCTGCAGGAGGGACTGGTGTACTTCACAACATAGATGGCATCATGAGGAAAGAACATTATGTGGAAGTAACATCTCAAGACATCAACCAGGAAGTTAAAGCTTGGGCACATTTGGGTCTTCAGATAGACAATGAGCCGAAGCGTACTGCCAAACTGGTTACAAAGTGGCTTAAGGATAACAAAGTCAATGTTTTGGAGTGGCCATCACAAAGCCCTGACCTCAATCCTATCAAAAATTTAGAGGCAAAGCTGTAAAGGCATGTGTGAGCAAGGCGGCCTACAAACATGGCTCAGTTCCACCAGTTCTGTCAGGAGGAATGGGCCAATATTCCTGCCAACTATGGTGAGAAGCTTGTGGAAGGATATTCAAACGTTTGACCCAAGTCATACAGTTTAAGGGTAATGGTACCAAATACTAATGACGTGTATTTAAATGTTTGACTTTGAAAAATGTAATAAAAATGGCCTTAAAACATTCTCTCTCTCATTGTTCTATAGAAATAATTTTGAAAAACGGGAAAAGTTTATTCTGACTTTATGTTAAACAGTGTGAGAAAAATGCATGTCATTTTATATACTGTATGTAACTTCTGATTTCAACTGTATATTCCTGCACAAAAAAGTTTTACAAAACTTAAGGATTAATTAACTTTTAGATCAGAGAATCTGCAGATGTTTTATCCAGTTTCCTGTAATTTACTGTGATATCAAAACAACTAGTGGATGGCAAAGCTCCATTATTTTTGGCCATGAAACTAAGCCACAAACTAATGTTAACAAGGAAGGAAAGAAGGAAGATCCTGTCATGTTCTAATAAGCTGTGCAGATCATGGAGAGGGTTGCAGGATGAAGGGAGCCTAACAATAAATACTGACAGGATGCTAGACAAGGCTCTCAGTCATCCTGGACATTTTAAAACCAGGTTCAAACAAAGAAAACTACATTTCTTTTTATTTTTGAAGACATTTAGCCTCTTAGTCAAGGAGCTGTCACATTCTAAACTGAAAAGAATGAAGTTCCAAGCTTTTATGAACTTTCACTTTCCTGTTCAGTTTGAAATGAGAAATGAAATGTCTTCAAAAATTTAAAAAGTCGAGATTCCTTCTTTTAAAATAGACACAGATACCATATGGTCTGCCAATTTGATTTCATCCACTGGAAAAAAAGAGATACAAAAAACAGCTACTTGACATTGTTTCTTTAATGCTGATGTTCAAAATACTGATGAACAAACACATTTTTACTCATATGTTTTTGCAAACTTTCATTATTTATATTCGAAAAATAAAGTTTATATTCTCAGTCTGATTTAGGTTTTTATTGCCCAGTAACAATGTCTACTCTGAGCAGAAAATGAAAATCTTAATTATAGCAAATTACAAAGTTTAGATTTCAGAACTGAGTTTACCCAATGGTCCAGCCCTCAGCAGTAGAACAACTTGAATTTCACAAAAAAAGCTGATTGTTAAAATGTCGTGGTTAAACATTTCAACTCGCAGAATGTGATGATGTCCAGGGTTGGAGTTATTTCACAAAGTTGATTCCATCAGTGCTGAGTTACCTTAGCTCTTCCCACCTGCTAGAACTTACTTAATTTGGAAACAGTTTAAAAAATTATATACAAGCTGTTTAAAGACAATTAAAAAAAAAAGGAAAGAAAAATAAGAAAGTTGCTTGCTACAAAGCAGCAGCTTGACCTTGAGTATCACATGGAAACCCTAACCCTTATACAAAAAAAGCATGGGCTTTTAACACCCCCCCGCACACACACACACACACACACACACACACACACACATTTTTCTGTTTTGACAAATAAGTAATTTCCTTTTTTTACTTTTAGTTGAGATTTAACTTGTTATTTTTTGGCAATAATAGTTTTTCACAGAGACTTGATGATGATTATCATGCATTCAAAGTGGTCCAAAGTGAGCAGAGCTGTGTTTTAACAATGTTTGAGCTTAATGTATTAATAATCTGACATTCAGAGCTCATAGTGTTGCTGATCAGTTTGTTTATTGTATAATCTTTCACAATGTTTGAATTGCAGTTGAAAAATTAATCTGCATATTGTAATAAATTGGCATTATTAAGATACTTGACACTTTAGGGAGTTAAACTGACACTAACAAAGTAGTTTTTTTTTTCAAAGTCACTCAGAACAATGTTACCTAGCTACTCCTTCAGTGTTATTTAACCTGTTTGGTGAGTTAAAGAAGGAACTCTGGCAGTGTTAAATATTTAACTGCTGTGAAAGTATCAATTTCACTCTGAAGAGTGTGGAGCCATATAAACCCCCAAAAAGTGTTCAAATCAAATATTTTGGAGTTAAATCAGCATTCAACTCATTGTTGTATGGCTTGACTGCAAAGGGTAAATGATTTGTAGATGTACAACTAATAATTATTCAAGGAGAGTTTCATTAACATTCGTCTAGTGCACAGGTGTCAGACTCCGCTCCTCGGGGGCCGCTCTCCTCCATGTTTTAGACGTGTTCTTGCTTTAAAACCTCTGGTTTAAATGGATGACTTGTTGCCATTCTCCTGGAGAACCTGATGATTTGGTGAGGAGCTAATCAAACCATTTGAATCAGGTGTGTTGGAGCAGAAAAACCTAAAACCTCCAGGACAGCAGCCCTCCAGGCCTGGAGTTTGACGCCCCTGGCCTAGTAGTTCATGAGATATTTTGCTAACAGACACAGCTGACTCGAACAGTTAATGCTTAAGTTTTAAGCATAGAAGTTGTGCAATGTGCTGTGATTAAAGTACACACAGCACAACCAAACCATATTTTAGCACAATATCTGTAAAAGTTATATTAATTTTTGTATTCTAATGTTGATTTGCTGTGGTGGCCATCTTGAATTAGGATGACTCTACAAGTTAATTAGCTGTAGATGTACATCCAGTGATTACATTCAGAAAATGTTAATACATTTTGTTCAGTTATTCATGAAGTATTTTTCTATAGGTACAAACACACACACACTTACACACAGACTTGAGAGTTTTGCACAGTACTGTAAAATGCATGTATATTTAGAAAAAAATAAATAAAAAGAGGTAAATGAATAGTCACATTTAGTTGCTTTTCAAAGGTTCCAAACTCTTCTGCTTTAGAAACCTTTAACAGTTTAGATAATGGTAATAGCAGCAGTTAAGCTGGCTGGAGGATATGTTCTGTCATCACTCCAATTAAAGCCGCTAAAGGAGCATTAAGTCACGTCTGGAGTGAAGCAGCAGCATGTTATGTTGTTTAGAGGGGCAAAACAATAGTTACAGCAGACCCTTCCCTGGAATCCCACCCACCCAACCATCAGGAGGTGCCTGAAAGCACTGAAGGGAATCGGCGTGGTTCTATGTCACAAAAGCTTTCTGTAGACTTCATCTCCCTTCCTAATTACATGTTTATACTCAGTGACTGCTTTCTGCCATGCAAAGCGTGAGCTTACTCAAAAACACTTCTGTGAATCTAAGTAGCTGTTTAGATTAAACCTCACGATAGCCAGATTTAGACACAGAGGTAATAATTCTGACGCACCAAAAAAGGAGAAAAAAAAAATCCCATTGAAATAAAGAGCACCATGCCTCATTGTGGTCAAAGCCACTTTCATGGTAAGATGCAGTGGTGGCATATCTGCAGCGGAGAATGTTGTTAAAGAATCAGCTCCACCCCCTGCATCGCTCTGTCATTTCATTTAGAGGATGCCCGCGGCTCAGTCAGCACTCTGCGGCTGCTGACATGTTGGCACTTTCAATGAAATGGTCAAAAGGAAGACAAGGATTGTCCAAAACACAATTCTTGGACCAGTTAGGTGAGACAGGTGAAGATTGTGGGATTAGTTTGGTTTATCAGGTGTCATGTTACCAATACTGTTCATCACACCATACAATAAGCAAAAGCTCAGGTCCTGACCTGACACAAACCTTTAACCTTTTTATCACTCATCACTG
The DNA here is from genome assembly GCF_001649575.2 of Kryptolebias marmoratus. Classification (NCBI taxonomy): domain Eukaryota; kingdom Metazoa; phylum Chordata; class Actinopteri; order Cyprinodontiformes; family Rivulidae; genus Kryptolebias; species Kryptolebias marmoratus. The sequence goes on along the minus strand of NC_051446.1, from coordinate 4,454,893 downwards.
AAGGTGAAATTCTGAACATCTGTGTTTGTGTGCTCAGAAATAAAAATCGGTTTAAAATTTGTCCTGAGTTCAGGAAAAAGCTGAAACAAAGTTATTGACAACATGTTCACTTGTTTTCTCTTAGTCTCCTTGCTTATATCTGTGCATACAAAAATAAAATAAATACTAGTAAATAATTTATTTACTTTTAATATTATAACTACACAATTACTATTAGGTAATATCTGATATAGAACACAAAACTGAAGTGAAACAAAGACTTTAAAAAAGACAAAAAGAAAAATAGGCTATTTCTCTTTGCTTAGGGGCATCAGTTTGAGCATCAAATGTCAGTACAATGTTAAAAACTAAGAAAAAACAGAACAGTGGTACTCTGTTTGGGGCCCATGTGTCTGAAAATGTCTCATCTAGAGAGGTGTTCAGATTATCCTTCCATCCATCCATCCATCCATCCATCCATCCATCCATCCATCCATCCATCCATCCATCCATCCATCCATCCTTCCATCCATCCATCC
>NC_051446.1:4396663-4453823 GCF_001649575.2 Kryptolebias marmoratus | reverse complement strand
CCATCCATCCAACCATCCAACCATCCATCCATCCATTCATCCATCCATCCATCCATCCAATCATCCATATTTTCTTTTGTTACATCACAGAGGTAACAGGTTCAGGAAAGAAACCCAGACCTCCCCTCTCCTCAGCAACACACTCTAGCTCCTCCTGAAGTCCCAAGGTGTTTCCAGGCCAGAAAGGATACATAATTCTTCCAGTGAGTTCTAGGTCTGCTCTGGGGTTTCCTTCCACTCAGACAGCCCTGGAAAACTTCCAGAAGGCATCTTAATTATACGTCCAAACCACCTCAGCTGACTCCTTTCAATGTGGAGGAGCAGCGGTGATGGATGTGATGGAGCTCCTTACTGTATCTGTAAGACTAAGCCCAGCCACCCTACTAAAAGGTCATTCTAGCTGCTTGTATCCAGGATCTAGTTTCTTCAGTTATGATACATACCTCATGACTATATAGGATGCTCAGATTAGCAAAGAGAAAAGTAAATCCCACTCTCAGCTCAGAGCAGAATAACAGCTATTCCAATAAAAAGAATGCTCTATCAATTCTTTATTAGGAGGCTGTGGTAGCTTGATGGTCAGTGCTGCTGTCTTGTAATCTGGGGCTGTGGGTTCAACCCCAGGTTGCATCAGGAAGGGCATCCAGTATAAAGCAATTGTCAAAGTTCGCTTGCTGTGGCGACCCCTGCAGAAGGGAGCAGCCAAAAGAACAACAATACTTTATTAAGGGTTCCAAAGCAGCAAGAACTAAAAGTGCCATTATTACTACTCTGCCCTTAATCTTCCTTTTCTCTTACAAGTTTTGGTTTATTACGCCTCCATAACTTTAGAAAAAAAACATGCAAAAAACAACCATCAAAATATGTTGCATTATTGAGAACAGTGTGCTATGACTTTTGGTAGCAGCACACCATACCATGTCCCAACCAGGGCCCCCGTGCAACCCGTTTGGCTGCACTTGCAATTAAACATCTGTCAAGTGCAGTTAATGTTTTCCTTGGTTGCTCTGACATGTCTAACATTTTATCCCATGGCAGACAATCAAAGCCAGAGTCAACTGAAGATGGAGAAGGGATGGATCTTCACCTCTGATAAATCCCTTTCAATAAGTTGACATAGACAGTGTGCATGAAGAGCAGAGCAGCGCTCCCTCTGCCTGTTCATCTCCACAAGTCTTTAGTCAGGAGTTTACACTGTCAGTGGAGGTAACTACACATCCATTTGTCCCCACTGCCCCAGGTAATATGCCCAACAATGGTCAAGTATTAAAGGAAATAATAGCATCAGTCATGAAGCAACAGTCAACTTTGTACAAAAACGCCAAAAGGTAATCAATTGCACATGTGCAGAATATCCAATGATTACTTCCTGAAGGTTTTACTAAAATCTGTTCACAAGATATTTTGCTAACATAGAGACAGAGTTGACTCCAAAGAGTTAATATAATTTTTTTAAACAAAGATCTTGCAAAATTTGTTCATGCTCAAAATATGTATTAAAGGTTTGTCTCAGCTATTACCACACCACGTTTTAGGTCAATACCTGTAAAAAGTGATACCTCTTTAACCTTCTTTAGGTGCTTCTACTCAAACTCTGACTTGATAATGCTGTTCATTAGAAATGTGCTGAAGTGTTGGATCTGATGGGATTAAATGAAACCACATGAGGCGAGACAGAGAAAGCAGGGTGGGGTCACTGTGTTCCATCGTCTCAACCCTAAAGCCCCTAACAACCCACAGTTTATACCATCAAGATATACTGTAACTAGAGAGAGGACGAGAAGCTAGAAGCTAAATCCACCAAGTCCCGCCCCTCCATTTAAATGAATAGGTCATTTTCCTGACTAAAAAATATCATTTTGTTCACGTGTTAATTTTTGTTGATTCATGCACCTCTTACCATGCTGTTGTATAATCAAATATAGATTTTACAAAACACGTTCAGTTTCAATTAGTTATTTGAGGCCTAAGGTAGAATGTCATGTCACAATGTGACAGTGTGACAGCATGTTGATGAGTTGGGAGACGTATTAAGGAAACACACCCACATCCTCTTCCAACAACCCAACATGGCAGCTCCCAAATAATTGACATTCTGTCCTCAATTCTGACCAACAGGACAAAGCAGAGACACTTTGTTTGTCTTTATTAATGTTGAGTTCAGATGATTTATCATCATACGCAGGTCTTGTTTATTGCAACAGCACTGTGGGTAACTATCTTGTATCAACCAACAAAAAAAAAAAGGCGAAGGTGGGCAATAATGATTTTTATTATTGTCTGTGTATGTTCATGTGTCTGTCTGTTAGCAACCACAGTACAGATCAGATTTTAACTGGAAAACCTGATGGCTGATGAAAACACCTCAATAATTCTGTTCAAGGTAGGACAGTGTGCCGGTCTGTATATTTACTGACATAACATTTGGCGTGGTAGTTGCTGAGCATTAATCCCAGCACTACACATTGCACATTAGTTTTGTTTAAAAGTTTAACAATAACTGTTAGCAACAACCCTGTCTACCTATTAGCAAAATATCTTGTGAATAACTGGACAAAGTTCAATGAACCTTTCAGGACATAATCATTGGATGTACATCTGCAGGTCATGAACTTTTGGAGTGAACCTGATTCAAGATGACCACCACAGCTAACTGACCTTTCAAAAATGGCTATAATTTAGTCCGTTTTACAAGTATTTAGCTAAAATTAAATGTGATAGTAGCTGAGTGTGACATCACGCAGTACTGCACCTCACGTCTGCCTTCTGGTGTCTAAAAGCTTTAACATGTCTGCAACCTCCCCTCACATTCACTTAAAGAACACAAACATGCAAACAGAATGACAAGGTTCACAATATAGAACCCAATGATGAACACAAATCAGCATCACATGACTAAAATAGTGCTTAGAATAAATTCAAACTCTGAAATGACAGTTTTAAACATCAGATTTAAGCAAAAGTGACTAAACTAAGGTGGTTTAGTGAAGCTTTACACCGAACACTGAACCTATGCACTGGACCAAAAACACTGTCAGACTCAGTCAGCATCATTTACTAGGAAAGTATCCTGAAACAAACTTCTATAACTTTAAGCTGAAAAAATAAAACTACAAAAGGCCCTAAAAATGAAAACTTTAGAGTCAGAAAAGTGCAAACAGACAGATCACCTGTCTGTAAATACCCACTCTCCTCTGAACCAGTGAACACCAGAAGGGAGAACGGTTGCTCTGGACTGACACCCATCATTAAAGATGACATCAGAAGAAGAGGGAGGGCCATCCACAGGATGCTGGAGAGCAGCTCGGTATAAATGCGTAGAGCTCAGGGGTCCAGGAAGCAGCAGCTGCCGCACACACAGGCAGACCCACTCTACAGATTCGGATATACAAGCAGAGCTCCGGGACAGCAGCATCCACACTCACCTTCAGTTTCTTTGGAGCGTAAGCCTCCACGGTGAGTTCCCTGCTTTAAGGTTGGTGGATGGGAGGGTGCAGCCTGGCTGGGAATGATGGCTACATATATTACAGGTGTTATGAGTTTGACTTAGGTTTATGCAGGAAGAAAAGTTGCATTTATGTCCTCCCTAAGGCAGCTTCTGTCTCACTGTCTGTGAATTGTGAGCAAAAAGGCAATATTTGAACTTTTTTTTACAGGTCAGACAGAGCTGTTGCCACAGTTGTTTAATTTAAGACTTGTTTACTGCCGATTGTCACTAAAAGCAGAAAACCAAAAACAAACCATCTTATAGTTATTATTATTCTTTATGTTTTAATTTTTGCACATGCAGGTTTAGCTTCACAAGATGGACTTGAGGGTAACAAGCCTTCTTCTTGTTCTCCTGGCTTTGGCTGAGGGAACCCCTGAGAGGTACTACGCGCCAAAAGTGACAAAGGTCCCCTACCCTGTCAAGAGCCACGGTGAGTTTCAGACTACTGTTTTTTTTTTTTTTTCCTCAGAGTATAGTGGCTGTGATGGATGGGCAGTGGACTGCAGGTATGCTGAAGGTAATGAGTGCAATCAGATGCAGGAACCACCTTCTTCAGATAAACTCAAACTTATGACTATAAAATGGATTTCAGGCTGCTAAACAGCAGCAGGAAATACTTGGTGATGTTTTTGCTCCGGTTTGTAAAGAATTATGGTTGAAAAGGCAATGAAATACTTTGGAAGAGCTAAAAGGAACTTCACTTACTAAAGGCAGAAACACCCAAAATGACTCAACTCTAAACTGTACTTTAAACTTATTGAGGAAAAAAAAAACAAGACCTTATCAGTCACACGGCTCAATCAAAGCCAATTTAGCAGTAAAATCTTAGACCATACCTCTTACTATATATAAACATTCAAAGCAGCAAGTTAAAAAAAGTCCAAAAGAACTTCTCAGTTAGCTGCACAATTTAAACCATTATCTTCATTATTCTCATCACCCACACCTCTCTAAGCTCTCAGTCAAACTGTTGGCTCTTACATGTCAGTAAATAAAGTGCCACCCTCCATCATTAAGAGCCGTCAAGCAGCTCAACTGAACTGTGTCTGACTGTATGGAGCTGTGAGGTGGAGTAAAGCTGTCAAAGATGTTAAAAATAAAAGCTGTACGTTGAGGAAAAATCCTTTAAAAAGAACAAAACGGTTCAGCAAATTAGTCAAACTTTTCATTTGTCAGTTTACAATCTAATTTCAAGTTGAAGGATTTTGATGTGGTTAGACAGCCTGCTTCTAGATGAGTGTAAAATTGCAAATAAAAAACTGATTTGACCGATTCCTAAAACAGATGGTTGTACCACGTCACAGGCACACTCTACCCAACAGCCCTGTGGTGTCCAAATCACACCACACAATCAGACAGGGACAAAATACAGAAGCTGCAGTAAAACAAACAATTCACAGCAGATTTACAGCCGCCTCTGTCTGCAGCATGCTCAAAAACAGAGCAACAACTTTTAACAAATTTTAAAAATTCAGATAGAAAAGCAACAAAAATAAAACCTGATATTAGCACTACACTGAATTATTCAAGGGTTATCCATGCTTTCTTGCCCCGACAGGTTCAGATCCTGGGTCAGTATCATCACCATCAGTTTGTGGTGTTACTGACGGCAAAGAGGTCCACTTCTGGCACAAACAACATCTAGGCACACCCTATGTGGCTTTAGAATGACAGCTCTGCCAGAGTGGGCTTTTTATTTCTCCCTAAACACCATTTTAAAGCAGAGGCCAGTGCAGCTTGATAAAATGACAAGTTTCTGATAAATACAGACTTCTGGTAACAGATGCTGATTGTGCACAGTCCAAAATGTATTCCTGCCATTCTAGTTTTAAAGCTTTAACGTTTTATTACAACAAACAACATGGTGCCACAACTATATTACACAGATTCAAATGAACTTGTTACCAAGTGATGCAACACAACTGACAGTCTTGATGTTCATTTTGATTACTTACTAAGAGAGAAGATGACTTAAGACTTCCAGTGATTACCATCAATCTGTTACACTTTAACTTTTCATTCTCTGTGCCATGTTTGTAATACCCACCTACAGTTAAATAGCCTTCAAGTATGAGTAGTTTTTAAAAACATAATTAAGATCAAATTTAACCCTTGTTCCTTAGGATATGGTTATCTAACCGTTAACAACTGGAAGCTTGTCTGTTGAGTTAGTAATGTATCATACGAGCAGGAAATGTGAAGTTACTGACAGAAATGTTTAGAATATTTTAAGCTGTCATGCAAACAGCTGAAGGTCCCATGCACAGAAACTGCTGTACCAGCAGATATAAGTTTGTCATGAACATCATCTCCGATCAGCATTCCTAAAGGTAACAGGAGAGAACAAAAATGAGTTTCTGTTCCCACAAGCCATAATGACAGGGAGCTGTACTACACTCACGTTGTGGTAGAGTTCAACACTATAAATGTGAGTTATTTAAGAAACCTGTGAGAACTTTACAGGTTTCAACTAAAGACCTCTCACACTACTTAATCTATGGCTGTTCAGTTTGAGCTTTTGACAACTAGTTTATTTTTTCAATTTTAAAACTGAAACAAAGACAAAATGAAATAACTAAGACGTCATCGTCAAAAAATAACTACACCTCATGCTGTGTTTGTGTTTTCTTTAGCTGTCGCAGGACAACCAGGTCCTCCAGGTCCTCCAGGTGAGCACGGACCAATGGGACCACCTGGACCTCCTGGAGAAAGGGGTGTTGGACATACAGGACCACGAGGCCCACCAGGACCTCCTGGACCCCCCGGCCACTCTCAGGCGGGTAAACCAGGTACCCCAGGTGCACCTGGAAAACCAGGTCCCCATGGTATTCCTGGTGAAAAAGGTATCCCTGGTGGACCTGGACCAATGGGGCAAAGAGGTGCACCTGGAACCCCTGGAACCCCTGGACCTGCTGGACTTTCAGCTGTTGGAAAACCTGGACCATCTGGGCTCCCTGGTGCAATGGGTCCAAGAGGTGAGCCTGGTCTGAAGGGGCATCCTGGTATTCCTGGTTTTCCTGGTCCCAAAGGTGAAAAAGGCATTGGTGTTCCTGGGGTACAAGGATCACCAGGTCCAACTGGACCAATGGGCCCATCTGGTATGCCAGGCAAACCTGGAATTGGCTCTCCTGGTGCCACTGGCTATCCTGGAGAACCTGGTAAGTCTGGTATGCCAGGAAGAGATGGAGCTCCTGGCCCAATGGGCTCACCGGGGCCTAAGGGTCACACTGGACCTCCAGGTGTAGGAGCCTCTGGAAAACCAGGCCAAAACGGTACACCAGGAATGCCTGGACCTATGGGGCCCAAGGGTCCACAGGGTCCTGCTGGTCAGCCAGGCTCCCCTGGCATGCCAGGTGTTGGCAAAACAGGTGAACCAGGAATTCCAGGAAGCAGAGGCGCCCCTGGAACTCCAGGAACCACTGGCCAGAAAGGAGAGCCAGGCCCAACTGGATTTACTGGTCACTCGGGTGCTCCTGGTCCAATTGGCCCAGCTGGTCCACAGGGTGCAAGAGGATTCCAGGGTGAGTCAGGTCCAGTAGGACCCAAAGGCGACATTGGTATGGTGGGTGCACCAGGCCCAAGGGGATCCAAAGGTGAGCAGGGAGCTCAAGGTTTCACTGGAAAACCAGGCACCCCTGGGGCAGTAGGTCCTGCAGGACTTCCAGGTCATAATGGTGCTCAGGGTCCAAAAGGTTCACAAGGTCATGCTGGTGCTCCAGGACTCCCTGGTTCAAATGGTGCACCTGGACTAAAAGGACATACAGGCCAACCTGGAGCACCAGGAAAAAGTGGTGAACCTGGAAGGCCAGGGGCAATGGGACCAGTTGGGCTCCCTGGTCCATCAGGTCCACCTGGACTCAAGGGTCATCCAGGAATTCCAGGGGCACCGGGTCCAGCTGGCCAGATGGCTAAAGGAGTTTCTGGTCCTCAGGGTCCCCCTGGAATTCGAGGTGAAAGGGGTCAGGATGGTCTTCCTGGCCCTGTTGGTCCTCCCGGTCCTCCTGGTCCACCAGGAGAAGTGGTCTACCACCATGACAAGAGCATGCCAATCAAATCCCATGAAGTTGTGATGCCTCACGAAATGATGAAGGCTCCTATGTCTGCCTTCAGTGCTGTCCTAACCATGGCCTACCCCCCAGCTGGAACCCCAATTCAATTCAACCAGGTTCTTTATAATGGAGAGCATCATTACGATGCACACAGTGGTGTGTTCACCTGCCAGATCCCAGGCCTGTACTTTTTCAGCTTCCATATGCACGTCAACGGTGCTAATGCATTGGTGGCCCTCTACAAAAATGAGGAGCCAGTTGTTTTCACCTATGACGAGTACAACAAGGGCTTCCTGGACCAGATGTCAGGCAGTGCTGTTCTCATGTTGCATCCTGGTGACAGAGTCTACATTCAAGTTCCTGATGAGGAGAGCAATGGTATATTTGCTGCAGACAATGTTCATTGTATTTTCTCTGGGTTCTTAATTGCCTCAACGTGAGTTCAAAAATCTTTATAAACCTCAAAACCTTACAAAACATCAACTTCTCAGAGGAATAGATCAGTTTACAAAATTTTAAATTAAGATTGTGAATTTGTTCTGAGTTTGACAAGTTTAACTGCCTCAGTCAAGTTTTTAAAGATCTTCGATTTGGTTAAAAAACGACTCACTTCACTGTGATCCATATTATCTAAAAAGTTACGTGTCAAAATGATCCCTGTCTCTTTTTCACCTCGTGCCTAAGAAAGTTTAGAAAAACATGGAACAATAAAAACATATTCTAAGTGGTGCTCTACAATTGCCTGGAAGCTTTACTGTGCTTTTTTTGTGTTCGTCTGTATTAATGTTTGTTGTTTAAGAATTTCTCTGTATTTACCTACAACAATATGCAAAACATTTGTAATATATGTTATTAGAGTTCAACACACTTTCATGAGCACTTTGACCACCAAAGAACAAAGGAGGAGAAAATCAAACTGCTTTTTATAAAACGTGTCCCATTGGATGTATTAAGTTATGTACAACTTACAGATCAAAACACAGAATAAAAGTTTGACTTTGGAAAATATTTTTGGTGTACTGAGTTTGTTCTTCCACTGTGTATAAATACGTTAAAATGTGTATGTGTTTGAAATAAACTGCATACCTTTAAATGCAGACGTGTTGTAATTGTGTTCGATTGCAGCCAACATGTCTTTCCAAAAGTCAGAGTTCACCTCATTCCCTCGCTGTTCAAAGACAACAAAATGAATCAGTTATGACACTGAACATATAAATCCTTATTATTTAAAAAAACTGGAATTTTATTCTGTAGCTGAAGACATTGATGGAAAGCGAAATGACTTTTTTAAGATTAGCCATGTCCTAGCATCATTTATCACCTTGTGCAACATGTCCACAACTTTTCCACAGAGCAGAACCCCCGGCAGGTCGAAGTAGTTGTCATAGAAATAGTATTTTGCTGAAAAAATAAAATGAAATCTAACTCAGTAAAAAATAAAAAAATCCTGTACAATAATCTAAAAGATCAAATTATTATGATGTAAACAACACACCAGATCTTGTAAAGGACGTATTCAGGCTGTTGAAGTGCTTCCACTCCCTCTTCAGACCATAATGTTTGATTAGCTCATCTGTGCTCAGGTCATTGGTTCCATGTGTTGCCCTATTTAAGATAAAACAAAAGAAAACAATAAATGTTCAGAAATATTTTTTCAAAACTCATAATTACAGTTTTAGGACGTGAGAGCGTACCGTAGGACAGTTCCATCTTCAGCTAACTTCATCAGGTTTCCATCTTCCAGATCCACCACTAACCCTTTAAAACTGAACAACAAAGTGACAAAAACAAGGATTAACATGGGTTCTCATTGTCACTGTAGATAGATGTATTGACATTCCAAATAAGATAACAAATGGTATAAACATATCTCACTGGTCAAAATTTTGTCAGGTATATTTCTGGCATTCATTATTTCTTCAAACATTTAACCCAAACACCCTGTCCCTCTGACCCATCCTGTCCTGTTCCACCGGTTCTTATCCACCGCTCCAAACTTAAGACCAACCTGCAGCAGTTCCAGTTTCTCACAATTCACGGGTTTTTTCTTTCATTACTCATGCAGGGCTGAATATTATAGCACAAGTGTCAGAACAACAACAAACTCTGTAAAGGCTGAGAAAGTACCTCAATAAGAACCAATGACCATCGCCCATCTCATGTTTACTTTAAAAAAAATGCAAATGTCTACTTGGTTGGGACTTGCAATGAATTAAAGCAGGGGTGTCAGACTCCAGGCCTCGAGGGCCGCTCTCCTGGAGGTTTTAGGTTTTTCTGCTCCAACATACCTGATTCAAGTGGTTTGATTAGCTCCTCACCAAATCATCAGGTTCTCCAGGAGAATGGCAACAAGTCATCCATTTAAACCAGAGGTTTTAAAGCAAGAACACATCTAAAACATGGAGGAGAGTTTGACACCTGTGAATTAAAGTTTACTCACCCTAAGTCATTCAGCTGAAAAACCCTGTGATGAAACAGAGGCTTTGGGTACAGAGATGTGTCCTGCTATTAATCTTGTTAGCCAGGGATCTTAATATTCCTTCATTTTCACTGGTCTAAAGGTTATATTCTGACAGTAAAGCTGAGCTCACTGGTGACCAATGTTTCCACTTTGTAATCCTTCCAAAATAAATTACAATGGCAGAAACAGGTACTGAGATGCTCTGTGTGTTTTGATGGGGGTGGGCTATGTCAAAAAAAAAAGCACCATTAGAAAACCAGTTGGCATGTCACGACCAGTGACAGCTGTAAAAAAAAAAAAGAAAAAAGAAAAAAACAGTCACATTCAGATTTCCCCAACTCTATTAAATTAAACTCTACTTCTCCAAACTGGGGTTGTTCAAAGAGCTATCTCCAACAGGTAAGATATTACTTGTTTCTAACTTTTAACGACCAGAATATCTCTTTAGGTGTAGTAAAAAAAAACTCTAGGCAGCTGGAAGATGCTGAATTTCACAAAAAACACAAGAAATGAAAAATCAAGTCTTTGATCAAGCTCATGTTGTTAAATGTAAAAATGAAACGTCACTTACATCCAATAATGCTTTCCAAAGCTATCTAACTCAATTCTTACCTCAATTGTCACTTTGATACTTACAAGCTGAAATTAATATTTTGTTCTTTGCCTGTCACTTTCAAGTAGAAGCATGTTTTGTTTTGTTTATTTGATAAAGTATTGCTTCCTACTGAAAAACAAAAATAGACTAATCACTGCTAGTTTTGTCTGTCCTGCATTATGAAGTCATCACTGTAAACTGTATGATTGGGTTAGATGGTCAGGGTTAACTCTTCTATACATTGTTATTTGATATACAATAACAACTCACTAAATGATACAGGTGACAGTGTGTTTGTGGAATTAAGATGTAAAAATAATAAAATAAAACAAAGTTGGACAAAGTATAGACAGATGCATTTTTTAATAAAATGCCATTCCCTGTGGACATCACTCTACAATGAAATCAACAAACAGATGTAGCATTCTGGCTCAAACTTTATGTGCAAGTTGGTACCACACTGTGTCCCGCTCCACCCAGGACCCCAATGCACTGCCACCATGATACTAAACCACTACTACCTTGCTACAGATGTTTTGTGAATGCTCAAAGTCATTATGGACCTATCACTCTCTATTGCATGTAATGGGGAGTGATCTGTGTGTTTAATACAGCCCTGAAGACCTCACCATGACCCTGCAAAGACCATGGATGTTTTGGCTGATTTTTGTTTTACACTGTAGTAGGTTTTCATCCAGTGTGAAAAGGGCCCGATCAGCTTGTTAAACCAGTACAAAAATGGTAAAAAGGTGTTTGTTTAAATGTTCCTCTATCTGATTGGAATCTGCTTCAATACAAGCTAAATATATTAGTTCTTGTTGTTGGTTGGTTTCATTGTTTTTATAGAAAACAAATTCAAATAATAATAAATAAATTAGTTTATCCTTACAACACTAACATGCTCTATGCATATTGTATAAATTGTGTGCATCCAGTTGCTTGATGAGCGCTGATAGCCCTGATGTCCATTGTGGCCTAGGCGCTCAGAGTAAAAAGAATTTCAATATAGACAGGTTATTTAGACCAGTTAAATACAAATTAAATAAAAATAAGATTAATTTCTTTTTAAATTATGTGATGAGGACATGTTGAAACTTGTGGCATACCATAACATTAGCAAGCTTTAATCTTGGGTATGGGTGGTCATGGTAAGTGATGAGCATAAGTAAAGGATATAAGTCAAGTCAAATTTATTTATATAAAACTTTTCAGCAACAAGGCGGTTCAAAGTGCTTTACAACATGAAAACACAAAAGAACAGAGTCATCATGAAAACAAACACAACAATATAGCAAGCTAATCTAAACTTATCTATAATATGAGCTTCAAAAAAGGTTAAAACACAAAAACAACTGGACTTCTATTCTGTAGTTGAAGACGTTTCGCACTAGCAATATGAGCTTCGATAATCTAAAAAAGACACAAAACTACAGAGTAAAGCTTATCTAAAACAAGTCATACTAATTCACTAAAGGTAAACTAAAGATAAACTGAGGAAAGCCAAACTAAGATATAATAAAAAGCTAACATAAACTAAACTAGGATTTCAAAACCTCAATTGAACAGATCAGAAATGATATAGAATAAGATAAACTAAACAAAATTAAAGGTACCTAAAGGCTAACAAGAGTACCAAAGGCCAGCTAGGAGTTAAAAACATTTTAATAGAAGGCCAACTAAAGTGTCAGTGTATCAAACAAAAAAAGGAGGGAGGGAGCAACATATAGATATGAGTGAGGGTGACAGCAAAGACATTTAGATTAAGGTGAGGAATGCCCATAAATACTGTCCCTCTGTCTGCCATAGTTCTAATAGTGATGGAAAGTTTTATCAGATCTGCAGGTGTCCAGGGGGAGGAGGGAGGGGAACTGATGGGTGTCAGGTTTACATAACATCCAGGAGAATTTTGAGACACCAAGCCATCCAAGGCAGACTCAGTGGAGCCAGATTCAGATTTTAGAATTGTTTAGGTCAGGCTGGCGCTGTAATTTCAAGTTAGCCTTAAGAGTCTCACTGGTTCCTTTCAATGGTGAATCCAAACAGCCAAATTAAAGTGGTCACTTCTGCCGGGCCGAGTCAGAAACTTCTCCAAGGTCGATTCCATTCAGCCAGCGAGTTCTAAGGTCCACAGCTGGCCCACGATTCACATGAGTCGCGTCCAGTATTTGCCTTTGTTCGCAAAGCAAAAGAGTCAGAGCGTTTTTCTGCTCGGCACAGACCAGCCAGCCTTGGCAAGGCCCTAACAGCTGCCTGTGCCTTCAGAATTTCATGAAACGCCAGGAAATCGCCAAGCCCAAAAAGCAGAAATCCTGTTATCAAAAATCCAATTATGTATATGTCTTCAATATCCTTGATCGACATTCAAAAAAAAAACCACACAATCTTCCACTTCTCCCAGGAATCCAAGGTGTATCCAACTGGAAATGTCCCGTCAGGGCAGAAGGGCTCTCCTGTGCCCAGTCTTCTCGTCGATCTATTGCGTTGAGAGACCAGCTGACCAGATCCATAATATTTTAATTCAGAAATTATACAAAGAGAGGCTCCGAAGAAAGAAAAACAATCAAGAAGCAGATGGTGGGGAGGAAATGGAGAGAAGAAAAATGCATCCGCTTTTGTTGAGAGCAGGGAAAAAACAGTTAAAACACTTTACTGTGACAACACTCCGGTAACAGGCTGGGTCTGTGTACTCAACACTTGTTAAAGAACAAAAAACATTAAGAGTAAAAATAAAAGTCATTGACGCAGACAACTGTAAATATTTGGGTCCAGACAGACTGACACTCTAGTGTGAATATTATTGTCTCACAGTTGTTAGTGTAGCATCGACCCAAACACTGGGAAAATGTTGGTGCAGACTCACCAGAAATCCCAGGTAGCAGGGGTCAGGTTCAGGAGGTCTTTGTCATAGCCTTTATGCTCCACCAGGAACCGGGCAAAGCTCTCATAGATGAGCTGGAAACACAAAGAATGTAATGTGACAAAATGGAACAGTCAGACTTTTTATTTTTGCTGCAGGCGGCTATATCTGACAACTTTTCTCAAGAAGCATCGACTCTGGTAAAATATGAAGTTTTTCTCGATGCAAACAGAATAGGCATTCGCAAATATTTACCAAACACTTCCATTCACTTGGGGTTAATATCTAATCTTCATTCTGTTTTTGTCTTGCCAATGCATAATCTCACACAACACCATGAGATGTCACACTCAGAGTGTATGTTTAAATGACTCTCTGCTACTACCACATCAAAGGTTGGCCCAAGTTATGGGTATTATTTCTGTGTTGGCTAATGTTAAATAGCTGTGGTGGCCATTTTGCATTGGATTTACCTCCAAAGTTGATCAGTTGTGAAGTGAAGTGAAATTTATTTATATAGCACTTTTCAGCAACAGGGTGATTTAAAGTGCTTTACAAGACAGAAACAACAATCAGGTACATAATCAAATGCAGCAGGTACAATCAAACATCATAGAAAAATCATAATCAAATATAGATCAATCATGTATAATCTAAATGAAATATAGGATAATCTAAATGAAATCACGAAACTAAACATATCTAAAACCTGAGCTAAAACAGTCAAATAGTAGCTAAAATAAACTAAAATCATGATGAAGTCAAAGCTGAACTAAACAACAATTAGGCTAAGACAGTCAAAATATGAGCTAAGATAAACTAAACTAAATGTACAGGAAGGCTAAATAAGCTAACATAAATTGAAACATGACAATGCTAAGCTAAGAATACAACATGACTAATTAGTACCAGAGGCCCACTAACAGCCATCATAATAATTACCAAGATAACTAAACTAAAATCACGATAAAGTTAAAGCTGGACTAAACAACAATTAGGAATCTAAGAGTATCTAAAATATGAGCAGTTGTACATGTATATTCAATGATTACGTTCTGAAAGTTTCATCAGAATCTATCCAGCGGTACATGTGATATTTTGCTAACAAACTGACAAACAGGGTTAACTCCAACAGTTAATGCTAACGTTTTAAGCAAAGGTCTCGCAGGATGTGTAGCACTTGGGAAATGTCTTGACTCCAACCATAGATGCACCAAGATTTAGCTCTATATCTGGAAAGTTGACAGATTTACAGGCATTTTTGTGTTTTTGAAGTCAGAAGATAATCACGTGTAGATCTACACTTAACAATTATTTCCTGAAAGTTTCATTAAAATCCATCTTATGCAATATTTTGCTAACAGACAGGCAGTGCTGAATCTAAACAGTGAATGGAAATTTGAAACAAAGATCTTATGCAATCTATTTGCACTCACAACATGTGTTGGCCAGTCTCAGTTACTACCACGACAAAATTGTAGGTCACTATATGTGAGTTTGACTGAGTTATAACCATTTATGTGTTTTAAAGGACAGTTGGTTGTGGCAGCCATCTTAAATCGGGTTGAATCCAAAAGTTAATCAGTGGTAGATGTTCATCCAATGATCACTTTCTGCAAATTTCATTAAAATTTGTTTAGTGATTCCCGATATATTTCGGTAAAACAAGCACGCGGGTAATAACATTATTGCCCGCCTTCGCCTGTCAATAATGCTGGAATAACAGAATGAAGAGGTGGTTCAACTGGAGGCCATAATGATCAGCTGACATCCAGCTGTTTCTATCTTCACAGAGCTGCAGTCACCGTGACCCCTGGTCTGCTGTCAGTCAAACTCAGAGGCTGCACGAGCACATCCGCCGACGCTCGAGCTGTGAATCACGCACAATGACTGCAGCAGCTTCAGCCGCAGACGTCCCCACATCCAGCTGCAAGCAGAGAGCCGTTCTCAGCAGCGAGCCGGAACCGAGGAGAGGCTGCTGCGGTCCAGAACCGTCCCTGACCCGCGTGCTGAGCCCACTCACCCTGGAGATCTCCTTCAGACGGTACCGACATAGCGTGTGGTCCAGGTCGAAGCCAATAACATCGCAGTCCGACAGGCTGAAGTACTCGCTCATGGTAGCGGTGGCTGAGGCTGAAAGCGCTCGAGACCAGGAACTCGTGCGCGGCAGCACAGCGGGGGCGGGACTGGGCTCTGCCGCCGCTTCGCTGGACCTTCAGTAAGAATCCGACCAAAACAAATCCACCGGCCCCTGTCTCTGCTAAGCTCGGTGACTAACCAGTGACAGGTTAACGTCCATAAGTTTCTCGTTCAGAGGCAGAAGTTAAACTCTTGTGCGCCAGAAGATGGCGGCAGAGAGTCCGAGTGGGCAGCACTTCCGTATGAAACCGTAACACACCAAATATGGGCGCAGAGCAAAGGTCATTCCTTGTGCACGTGGGCTGATTAATATGGAGTGAAAATAGTTTCAAAATACCTGTGGGTGAGTAAATGTATTTGTGCGTGTGTAAAATATCTGTGTGTATGTCAAAGGATTTGTGTGAGTGTAAAAATATTTTTGTGTGTGTAAAAGTATTTGTGCGTGTGTAAAATATTTGTGTGTGTGTGTAAAATGATTTGTGTGTGTGTAAAAATATTTGTGTGTGTGTAAAAGGATTTGTGTGTGTGTAAAAATATTTGTGTGTGTGTGTAAAAGGATTTGTGTGTGTGTAAAAATATTTGTGTGTGTGTGTAAAAGGATTTGTGTGTCACTCATGTTGCCTTCAGGAAACGCAGGTGCTGCAAGAGTTGTGGCTCAGCTCTTTCTATCCACCATATGCATGTGATTGGCAGTAAACCAACTAATGCCAGTGACTAAGTTTGCCTTAAAGACTGTTTTGGACAATATGTGACACCGTTAACATGGGAGCAGCGAACTGCGCCAGTTTGTGCATTTCAGCAGCAGCACTTTAAAAATGGACCTCTCCCACTTAGGCGTATGACCCTGAATGCACCGCTTGAAATGGGGGAAATGCTTCTTCATGTTAGAAGGCTAAAACTAATGTTAATATATTGGATTGATGTTAAAAGGACATGACCAATTGCATCCGGTTAATAGTATATTACAGGAATGTTGTGAACATCAGAAAACAGATATTTCTAGTTTTGGCTGGATTGGTAATTTAAAAGCTCAGTATGCAGGCTTGCATGTAATAGTTTTATGGCCAACAGTTATTCATTCTTCTGTTCCTCATTGGTTATTTATTAATCCTTCTGTTGATTTATCTTTGTATAAATTAATCAAAAACAAAGGGAAATATATCTCAGAAAACTTCTTAGTGCAACAATTCTTTCATAAGTAATACATGGATAAACTTATATTAGTTACAGACGGATCAAAAGATCAGAATCAGAACATACTGCAGCAGCAGTTTATATCCCATATCAAAATGTAGGAATGAAGGAAAGAACAACAGATAACTTATCAGTCTGTACTGTAGAATTATTAGTGATACTCACAGGTTTAAAGTGGATTGAAAAACATAATGATCAGAAATATGTAATTGCATCTAAAAATATGGCAGCCTTATTAGAACTTTGGATGATTAGAACTTTGGCCTGCTCTGGAGTTCCATTCAGTTTTATATATACCTTATCAATGTGGAGTGTACTTTTTTCTGCTTTCTCAATAGTCTTGCCTGTCTTGCAACGTCTGCATTTTTTTTCTTAGGTGTTCATTAACAAAGACATTGGTTCCTTTCAGTTTTCATCCCTGTTTAAGTAATTGCTTCTTAGTTTCTGCTAATAAAGTGAATAATAGTATTTTGGACTGAGAAGACAGATGGTTTGAGGGAGCAAGTGAAATAAGTCATTTACGTCAAACGAGAAAAAACAATTATAAAGATCTCAGCTTTAAAAAACCTACACTGGGGCATTAAGATTGATACACGTTTAGTTTCCCTCTAATCAGCACCTTCATTCATGTGACCAAAAGGGGCTCATCTGTGACCCAGGCAAACAAAGACTCTTACGAGCCTCTATTGTGAGGAGAGTGAGTGTAATCTGCATGTGAATCTAACTTACATATCATCTCAGCTTTAAAAGCTTGAACTCCACACTTTGCTATCTGAATTGAGAAAGCTCCTCAGATAAGAAGCAAAATGTCTTCAACTACAGAATGGAAGTCCAATCATTTTTGGACTTACCACGTCCTGGAGGACAGGGAATCTACACCAGCATTTTGATCAACAATGTCAAATACAGCCAACAGGTCAAGCAGGATGAGGAGCGATACAGAACCAGCACCTGCTGCTATCAGGAAGTCATTAGTGACCCTGACCAGTGCTGTTTCTGTGTTGTGAGCAGAGTGGAAACTGGACTGAAGGTTTTGTGTTTGAGATTATCCTGAAGGTGAGCTGCAACAACTTTTTCCAGTTCTTTGGTGAGGAATGGAAGATTGGAGATAGGCCTGTAGTTGGCTAAGACATCTGGGTTGAAAATCGAACTTTAAATAAGGAATTGGAATTGCCCAGATTTTTGCTGATGATGTCGAAGTGAAACAGCATGTTTTTTGTTTTGTTTTCCTTACAGCCCTGCTTTGGGAAATCTTGCAGCTTGTTCTGGACACGTCATCTGGACAGAACATTTTTCTTGTGTGGTGTCCAACAACTATTGTGTGATTGGTTGGAAATTTGAAGTGGGTGTGGTTAATGTGGAAAAGTGGAAATTCCCACGGGTTCTTGTGAAGTATGAAATGTCTTGGCCAGAAGGAACTTTCTTCTTGTCCTTGCAACCTTAAAAAATTTAACAATCGCAATGTATGGAAGAAGCTTTAGAAGGCAAGATCACAGTTTTCCAATTGTAGCTTCTCTCCACTGACTCCCTCACAGATTTAGAATAGAATTTAAATTCTTACTTTTGACAGACAAAGCTTTCAATAACCATGTTGTATTAAATATCTTATTGTTCTATGTTTTCCTGACAAAGAACTTCGCTCTCCGACTTCAGGTTTACTTGTGGTTCCGAGAGTTTCCAAAAGGAAAATTGGAGTCAGAGCTTTCAGCTATCAGGCTCCTCTCTTGAACCAACTTCCAGTTTTCATGTGTGAGGCTAACATGATGTGTACTTTTAAGACATTTCTTTTTGACAATTCCTACAGTTAGGGTTGACTTGGGTTTCCCTAGTTAGTCTGCTATACGCTTAGAGTGCTGGAGAACAATCTGACCACGTGTCTTCGCTCTGCTTATGTCTTTACTGTCTACTCTCCATGTGTTACGGTCCTTGACCTGCAGCGGAGGAGAGCTCTCTTCATGAGAGACCTTTTCTTACCTTTACCTGTGTGTTTCAGGTTTACCTGGCTGCCACAGGTGTGGGGCGTTACAGCTCATCAGCTGCTCCATAAAGAGCTTCACCTCGGATGTGCCAGGCCCCCTCCTTTTTCCTCTGGGCCTTGATCTGATGGGATCTTGTCTGTGTGGTGTAATTTGAAAGACCTGTACAGTAGTTTTGTGTGGGCGATTTGCTGTTAGGTTACTGACAAGTACAGTTTGTGTTTTGTTTCTTTCTCACAGTGGAAGCTGGCCGGGGTTCTCTGCCATTTTTGTTCTAACTCTTTTTCTCCTGTTTTGTGGTCAGGCATGGAGCTCAGCCCTTGTACTTTTAAGTTTACCCTTAGCTAGAGATATTTTGTTTTCATATTTAGAGGGGTGTTTTGTTTATTATTTTGGCCTTGGAGACCCTGAAGCTTAAAGCTTCACTGTGTTTTTGAGATCTTATATTTTTGTCACGTTACCCTTTTAAAATTGTAAAATAAATTGTACTTTCTCTATGGACGTTTACTTGCTTAGTTTGTGTTACACCCCAGTGCCATGACTAGAGTCCATTAAGAGGGTTGTAACACCATGTTTTGTATTTGCAACTGTTGCTGTCTTCAACAGGTTTTTTTGCCATTGAAACTACACCTGAACTAAATCTTTTTCCTGTCCTCTCACACCCCAGCCAGACAAGACATATGGTTACTCATTTTTAGCTTAGTTCTGATTGAGGTTTCTTCTCGTTCAAAGTCTCGTTCCACTGTTTCACTGTGCTGCTCAGGATAGAGGAATGAGATGAAGAGAAGATTCAATGCAATCTCCTGTTTTCCACAGATAGACAACATTTCTACTAATTGCCGGTTCATAATATACTGTATGTGGATATCCTGTATTATAATAGGGATAAATTAACTGTAATTGATTGATTGACTGTATTAGATTCAGATCTGAATCTGTTTTGAACCTAATTACATTTATGATTTGGACTTGTTTTTTTTCTATTGTGTAGTGTCCCAAGATGACTTTTGTTGTCATATAAAAAAATGAATTGATTTATGCTACCAGACTCATATTTTTAATGACCTAATTTTTCACATTAGGTTATGCATTTGAACTGTTTTAGAGCATTTGTAATTTTTACCTCAATCATTTGACGTTACAGTATCTCATTGCCTTCAAGTTCAGTTCACTTAATTTATTCCTGTGTGAAAACAAAGGCATATTACAGTAATATTTTGTTAAGGCATGAAAAGTAATTAAGTTAATCAATCAAGCTTAACTGATTTTATTTTCTATAAAATCACTGCATATTAAGCTTTACTGTGAAAAGTCATTGCTGTGGAATGTTTTTTAGGTGTGAGCTAATTTAATATGTTTGGAGTTTGATTATCAATAGTTGTTTCAGACCTCTGACCTAACTCACAAATTTGATTTGAACTTGTACAGTGAAGGTAGTATTGTATGAACAGCTTCCTTTTAAATCCCATGTTGAATTAAAACTGACACTCCTTTACAGAAATAATGTTTTTTATTTAACACAATAAAAACAGCTTGTTGCTGCCACCTTTGTATATGATATTGGTGATAATTTTTGTATGAACATTCCTGTTAGCCCTCTAAATGCTAATGGATACTGTTTCACACAAAATCCAAAGAGCCAAGTGAGGATGTTAAGCCCTCACTACCCACTGTACATACAGGTTAACTGGCTATCATCCACACAGACTTTACACTCGGGCTGTCAGGATGTTTTGTGTTGATTAATCAAATGACTATCGTTTACTTCATTGGAGAGTTAGGGGATGTGGGGGTTGGTGGGAAGCAGGTTCTTAAGTGGTTTGGTAGCATTCCCTTTAAACTGACTTAGGTCAAATATTTAGATATCATACAAGCTTTTCACAATAGTAGGTTAGAATTTTGTCTCATTTCTCTCTATGGAACAGGTGTAACTGAGTCAGGTTTGTAGGCCAGGAAAATCCAGGGCACAGAAGCAAGGTCAAAATGAGGCGCTCTCAAAAGGAGATAATATTGGACATCTACTTGCAAGAGGTTTCAATAATCTGGCAGAGATTGGAGGACTGAGGAGCATTTAAATAAGGGAACTCACAGGTGATTGAAACTGTGCTGAAGAGGTGGGTGTGGAAGAACAGGCAGCAGACAGACACAAATCATGACAAATTAGTGAAAGTTACTTACCTAGGGAAGCCATCACATTGGCAAAAGTAGAAAGAAAAACTCTCTTTTAAAAGGAAGAAACCTCCATCAGAACCAGAACAAGGCTCAGAATGAGCAGCCTTCTGATTCAACAGGTACAGACAAACACAGAACAAGTAGTACAGGTGTAGTTTCAATTAGAAGAAAAGCAAAGATAAATGATAGAAATAAATACATACTAACATGGAGAGTAGAGTGAGTACAGACAGCAGCAGAGTAAGGGCATGAGGTCAGGTTGTCCTCCAGCAGTCTAACTGTAGTAAATAAAGACCCCCACATACTCGGGCGTACTTCACTCCACGGAGGTCCGTGCGTACTCGAGGTGGACTCAACTCTTAAGGCACAGCTCAGAAAACCTAAACCAACCCTAATTATAGGAATTATCATATTGATGAGAGGTGCAAAAATCATTCGGTATGAAGATCTTATTTGCCAATGATCTAGCATTTATCAGAACTAGATGTGGAAAGATTACTAAAGTAGAGTACTCAAGTGAATGTACGGTTACTCTGTTGAAATTTTATTCATGTACAAGTAAACTTACATGTGTAAAAATTTACTAGAGTACAAGTAAAACGTAAGTCATTAAAAGTTTACTTTAATAGGGTTCCTAGCGGAGCAGGGAGCCCTACTAAAGTAAAATTTACAATAAAGTTACAATTTTTAATGATGTTTTGGGGTTTTAGCTAGATGTCATGAGAATGAAGTTAGCAATTTTTCACTAAGAATGTGTTTGATCCAGAAACACTGAAATAAAAGAATATTATTCCACATGAAGGCATGGCCATTAGAGAATATTTTGGTAATTTGTTTATGTACTATTGATTTTCCATGAATTTCTTAACTTGTCCATGTGTGACATAAAATGGCATTGAACAATTTTCTTTTGAAAAAGCATTTTATCTAGGGACATGAAGATAAATGCATATTACTGCAGATGTGATCGTCTGAGAATATTTTGGTATTTATTTAGTCATTGATGGATTTTATATTAATTTATTTATTTGGCTCTGTGTGGTTTACAATGTTTCTTCCTGAAACACCATTGAAAGTAGGAGCTTTAAAATATAATAATATGATTCCACATGCAGACATGACTGTCAGAGAATATTACGGTAATTTTCAGACGAATAAGAAATTCCTTAAGAATTTATAACACTGCGTATTATGGAACACCTTTGGGGAGTATACACCATCCTTAAAACATTCGACTCGGTCCACTTGCTAAGAGAGGGGATGTTGGGAGCAAAGTGTGCGGAGAGGGGCGGAGCTAGTGGCCGACTTGCTGGGAGGGGCTTGGAACCCATTGATAAATGCTTGCAGTTCTAGTTCACTATAGCATCTTAGTGTGTTTCACTGTATTCGTTGCTGCTAGCGTTGTAAACTTTACAAGTGCATTATGCGCAGAGCAGCATTGGTGATTCAGTGGTGGAATTCTCGTTTGTCATGCGGGAGACCTAGGTTCAATTCCTGGTCAATGCATTGGAGTGCAGAAAGGGTCCTCTTGTGGCTGCACTTCTGCAGCGTGGTGTCAAGATGATCCCCAACTTGTGGGAATAAACAATACCAATGTGTGACACAAGTGTCTTGTTTGGCTTCCAAAAAAAGGCTGAAGCAAGGCATACCATCTGTGTGTTTTTATTGGAGCGGAGGCAAAGAAAGCACGCATATCTTACCTCCCGTCAGGGAATCGAACCCCAGTCTCACGCATGACAAGTGGGGATACTCACCACTATACTAATGAGGACACGGTTGGAGAGCAAAGCTCGTTGTCTTTTCCTTGTTCATACTTTTCACCAAGCACGGTCCATTTTGGAGCCCTGAACACAAGCACGCCAGGAAAGAGTTATGCAAAGGAACCATTTAGCTCACCAGTACAATACAGTCCTATACTTTTAACGTCTCTTAAACACACTGTTGTTGGTAAGCTCAAAAATCCTCACTACATGAACAACATCACGGTGCAATAGCAACAATCCCCAATAAGGAAAACCCATCAAACCCAAACATGATGGGTGAATGGCACAAAGTACATGAGAACTTAACAACACAAAACATGCTAATGACTGAGCAATAGTTTACGACACTTTACACCCCTTTCAGGCACGGGTTACTCACAAGGAAACGTTCTCTTGGACAAGAGACAAAATGGCGTCATCGAACAAATATTGAATACAGCTTAAATATGCTGCTCAGTCTCTCACCTAAAGTGCCATAGGTAAATTTTTTCATTTTGCAATCTTCTTATCAAAAGTGTGACTGGAATCAAACACTTCCCCAATCACTGACTGCTGTCAATCTCACAGCAGAGACCTGATGTCAAGGCCCACAAGTCACCTGTTGGGTTAGCTAGCCAGTTTAGGGCATGTAAAGTAAAACTGAGCTCCTTCCAAACAGTTAGGATGAGGATGGAGAGGCAGAAGCTGGCCAATGAGCGTGTCAGGAGAGCCCTGCACAAAAAGTGACTTTTGCACAAGTTCTTCATGTTCACTGAAGTTCTCTTGAGTTGTAGCATTTTTCCTGCTGCTGTTGCTGCTATAGTTGTAGTTTGTTGTGAATAAAGGTTTTTTCTATTTTTAAAAGCCCACTTAATCTTAGCCTTTACAGCCAAACTGATATGAGTCGCGTTGTGAAGGAAAATGAATGCCGTGCCCCTCATTTACTCATTTATGCTCCCTGCTTATGACAAGGGACATAAACGAGTACATAAGGGGCAGGGTCAAGTCTATATTATAATAAGTTAAAGCAGAGTTAGCCATGCCCCTTATGTAACGGTTTATGCCCCACGAGAGGCAAAAACCATTACATAAGGTTACAAAAAAACGTTCGAAAACCTATATAATACTTTCTGAAGTGGATTTAACCATCTCACTTCCTATCAGTAAATGGGATGTTGACTTATCTACTGGTACAGATCCTAACTTTTGGAGTAACATTTGTTTAAATGTTTTTAGAATGACTCAAAGTGCCAACCTTCAGCTTATCACTACACAGGACAAAGGATTTTCTAAATGGGTTTCGCACTTACCAACACGTGCACAAACTGCACGGGAGATATACCTGATAATTATCTACATGCTCTCTGGCACTGCCCACCTGTGTATGGTTTTTGGATAAAAGTTTGTGAACACTTGTCTAGAGTACAGAGTTCCAGTCTGTCTCTCACTTTGTCTTCTTGGAGACGTCACAAAAGTGGATTTGTAAACATTTTGGTGTCACACCTTCCTTGCAGTTCTGGGTATCGCAAAAAAGCAATACTTAAGAACTGGAACAACAAAAAGAGTTTAAATATAACTTTCTTTAAAAACTTCTCAGATTTTGCTTCCATGGAAAGAATGTCTGCATGTAAGAAAGAACAACAGAAGGAATTTGAATTGATTTAGTCTCCAATAATTAAATACATCACTTAGTGGCATGGGGGGTGTTGGCTTGCTGCCTCAACATTGGGGGCTGGGGGGTGCTGGCCCCGGGGTGGTGCTGTCCCTGGGCAGACTGGGCATTATGTGCCTCCCTGGGGTGGTGGTGGGTCTAGTGGAGAGGTGTTGGCAGTGGGGACAGGGTTTTATGGCTGCCAGCATTGAGGGGGGGGTTGGGCCATGGGCCGCTATGCCCTCTTTCCTGGGCTGCTGCCACTCCTGGCTGGCAAGGGTGGGTCAGTGGCTGGGTCCCTGGGTGGTTTGGGACCTGCTCTGGCTCCAGGGGCTCCCCTCTCCCTTGCGTCCCTGGCCCTTGAGACCCGGGTCTGTGGCTGCGGTGGCAGGGACCTGTGGGGCCGGAGTGTGTGGGCAGGGGTGTTGGGGTTTGGGCTACCCACGAGGGCTGGGTTATTCCAAGTTGACAGAGGGAGTCTGAGTCTGGAGGCTGGGCGTGCCTGGGGGGCCTGTTTGGTGCCTGGGTTCCTGGCTGGGCCGCTGGGCCTCTAGTCTAGGGCTGCTGGCGGTAAGAATGTAGTGAAAACTAGGCTTTGCCAGACAGTCTGCTTGGTTAGAATATCCTTTAACCTGACGTAAAACAACCATTGCGACTACAGGTATTATAGATACCTTAAAAGCAAATAATGACTAGACAAAACTAAATTAAAGATATCTTGAATTGTAATTTTGAATAGTAATTCCTTTTAAGATATCTCTAAATGAATTAGAGATATCTTCAATTGACTTTCTGACTAGTCAGAAATTACATTATTGATATCTTGAATTAGTATTCTGTGTAGTCAAAACGTCATAAATTTGCGTAGCATTTTGGCGGACAGTGTGTAAGGCATTCTAGCCTTAGGCTACTTGATTGTGCTATTCAGTGGTCAGCAATGTCAGGTCAGTCAAGCTCAAATACTCGTGTTTTTAACACAATATTCAGCGCTGCAGCTCGTGCTCGACATGAATTAAGAAATACAGATAATTTATTGTCTGCAACAATTACGTTCGAGATAGCTTAAATTATAATTACGGATGTCTGACCCTTCCAATGACGAATCCGGTGACGTCATTTGAGATATCTCGAAAGGAATTTTGACTAGTCAAAATGTAATTGAAGATATCTTGAATTATTATTCTTAATAGTCAGAATGTAAATACAGATATCTTAAATTACCATTCCGGATAGTCAAAATGTAGTTTTGTCTAGTCAAAATGCATTTTTAGATATCTAGAATGTAATTATGGATAGTCAGACGAAACCGAATTTATGTTAAAACGGCTTGCCATACAGGGCCTTCCATAACCATGCATGTTTCTGGACTGTGGGAGGAAACCGGAGAACCCTGGTTGTATCAGTCCGTTTGAGCCTGCTGAAGTTTAATCTCTGAAAACTTAGTATTTTATTTTTCCTGGTTTAAATTCTGCATATTTGTTCTGATCTTTTACTATTTCTCCTCCTGTTTTTTGTTTTTGTACGCTTACATCAATAAAGTTTATTTTAAAAAAAATCCTGATGCGGAACTTCCGGGTTTCCAGTCCTCTGTCAGATTAGTGTTCCACAGCTCAGTACGACATTTTACCCCGAGCTTTTTCCAGTTTTTCAGTGGATTGTATTTTCAGGGTTTGACCAGATTGAATAATCTGAAACCTTTTTAGTAATAGTGAGCCGCTAGGATCCGGATCTTGAGGTACTAGCAAACATGTCCGCTTCAGCTGGGTGCTCTCCGTCGGGACACAGCCCAGGCCTCGGTCCGGCTGTGTCCATGTTTCGATGGCTGGAGGTTCTGGAGAAAGAGTTCGACAAGGCCTTCGTGGATGTGGACCTGCTGCTCGGAGAGATCGACCCGGACCAGGTGGACATTACCTACGAGGGTCGGCAGAAGATGACCAGCCTGAGCTCCTGCTTCGCCCAGCTCTGTCACAAGACCCAGACCGTGTTCCAGCTCAACCACAAGCTGGAGGTTCGTGTCTTTCTGGCTCATAAATAGCACTTAGAGTATTTATTTGTTTTTTTAAATCCTGCCTTAAATACAACTTGTAAAGTCCGTGTAGACATGAACAGAGGAGGTGACACGGTAAAACGCTCATGTAGATCTAAACTGGTCATTTCCCATTAAAAAGTAGCATTGTATGCTTTTTTTCTGGAATGTGGCTCAGCTTTGAAACAGTATTAAAGTCCTGGGACAGGCAGTATGGAGGCAGATCTTCTCAGAACTGCTGCTTTCTAAGGAGCAGCAGTTAATATAAGCACAGGGTTGTGCCTGACAGCTGATCGTGGTCTGCTCAGTAGAATACCACCTCCTCCACCTGGTACTTTGGTATTTAACCAGATCTCTGTCCATGTCCTGGTAGCTGCCTAATTAAATCTCATTAACTCCATTTTGTGAAACGGTGAGCAGACATCAGGTGGAAACTGTTGGCAAAACAGGTATGTTTGTTTGTTTTTACCAGATTGTGTCATGTTGGCTCATTTTCTCCGCTCAAGCATCAAATCTCTTAATATGGCTCAGACACTGAGATAAAAACAGCAGTGAATTATTGGAGCTAAAACTATCAAGGAGGACAGTTTAGACAGAACTCTTATTGATTTAATATGTGTTTATGTGACTGCAGGAGATCAGAGTGGTAACTTTATTAGTCAGGTTTAACACGTCTTCCCCAGCAGATTCTGGTACTAAGTGTCCAGAAACTTTGTGTACGAGTAGGACAAGTGAGCGCACTCTAAGATTACTTGGATTCTTTCTCTCAGAGTTTGAAATCAATTCACTTTATTTATGTAGTGTCAATTCACAACAACAGTCATCTCAGGGCACTGTACAAAACCATCCACATATATTATAAAATGTCAATTAGTAAAAGTTCTCCCTCTAGGGAAACTAGCAGATTGCACTGAATCTTCACTTTGTCATCAATCCTACTAAAGCACCAATTAGTTCTATGCTGGCAACTAAAAAAATAAAAATAAAATCCTATTAAGTTATCAGTGAAATTCTCCACAGTCTTGTTTAATAGCTCCCAAAACACATTTGTTTTAATGCCTTTTTGTGCAGTCTTTCTTTATTCTCAGTGAAACAGATCAGACTAAGTGGCTGCAGTATCATGAACAGCAACACCCCTACAGTTCAGTTTCACACTGTATGCACAAAAAGTCTCCCTCAGTTTGTTTCAGGATTTTGTCAAATTCCTATTTGTTTGCAAAATCATTTCTGACCTGACATCCTCTGTTCTGTCTTTCACTCTTCTATTAATACTTGTGTCCTTTCTAGGCGCAGCTAGTGGACCTCCACTCTGAGTTGACTGAAGTTAAAGCTGAGAAGACGGTGGTAGAAAAGGAGGTCCATGACCTGCTGCTGCAGCTTCATGCTCTGCAGTTGCAGCTCCGAGTCCAACAAGGCCAAACTGAGGACTCTGACAGCATCAAAGACAAACTGGTAGGCAGGACCAGGAGAATCCATGTAGCTTCAGTATGTCCACTCTGCAGCGTGACACACCAGTGATACCTCAGATTTAACTTGATTTTAAATTTTCAGCCTCTTTTTTTCCCCCACTGCCAAACGGTGAAGATGGGGAACGTTTTTTGTCTGTCTGCCTGTTAGCAAAATACCTTATGAACCACTGGACAAATTTTAATAAATCTCTCAGAAAGTAATCATTGGATGTACATCTACAACTGATTACATTTTGGAGTCAACCCAATTTAGAATGGCCACCACAGCAACTGACCCTAAAAACTGCTTGTAACTAGTCAGTTTTACAGATCTTGACTAAAACTTGACTTTAATATTTTTTGGCTGAATGAATTGCTTTTTTTGGAGGCGTAAACATGCTCCAAATAGCCTGAAATGTCTTGTGCACATACTGAGTGATGAAGTAAATTGAACATGTCTGAACAGCCCCTCCCCACAGTTGGATGTACAGACACATCTTCTACACTTCAGCATGTACCAGAAACTTTCTTAGTTTCTAAACTCAGTAGGAAGTCTGCCATCTTGGATTAAACATGTCATTTATTTTACCAGACTTCAGATTTTAATGGATCAACGTCAAACTCAGTCAGAAATGCTTTTAAGGTGCATGTGATCCAAAGTTGGTTGTTTTATGTAAATTTTGTATTGTCGGTTTACATCAGTGATTTTAATCACCAGCACTGTCCCTAAATAGAAAAACGGGCTTTAAATGATCATGTAGGAGTGTGTCCTGTCTGAAAGAAAACCTTTTAATCTTCTCTCTCTCTGATTTCATTCTTCATGCAGCACTTTTTTCTCAGGCTTTAGAGTCTCCACCTCTCTGTGGGTTTACTCCTCTCCACAGAGACAGCAGCTAACTGATTTCTACCATCACTCATTCCAGTTGCTGCTTCACAGCTGCTGCAAAGGCTGAAAAAGTTGTGCTATTTAAGGTGGAAACGGAGTTGTTTGTGCTTTCTGTGTCAACTCCTCGTGTGACATAAATTTTGTCCTCTTTACAAGTCTAAGGTCCATCAGCCCCTTTAAAAGACAAGCACATGCAACCCAGATTTGTATGCGTGCTGCAGTACACAACTCTTCTTATCTAAAGTAGTGGTGCCAAAGATCCAACAGAGAATAAGATCCCAGGTCAAAGCAGAAAAAGTTCATATTGTGAGAAGAGGCCTACTTCTGTCAACATTTGGATAATGTATCACTCAGGGACCACAAGGACACAGAAAGTGCATCTAATTCCTGACAAAAAATCTCTCCAACTTTGTTTCTTCCTCTTTTAGTTTATTTTTTTTGAATGCACACTTGCCTTGAGTGGAACTCTGTGGTGCAGCTGAACTACAGACACGAGCGTGCACAAATCAAATGGTTTTCCTACATGGACGCAGAAAAGCATTAACAACTATGTTTTCACACCTAAAAATGGATTACTGTAAGTAAGAGGAAACGTGTCGACGTAACATCCGAGAATGAAAGTGAAATCTGGGTCCTGATAGGTCTTCATTTGGATGAGGTCCACTCTTTGATGACCTGGGGTCTAAAGATGTTGTTTACGATGTTTTGGCTCTTCTAGCCTTGGTATTATTTGGAACCTAACTGTGACAAAAATAATTTACTGATTGATTGTATTGTTCCTTTGTCTGCCCTCTGCTGTTTTCTGTCTTCCCCTGCCTTGGCTTTCTTTCAGTGCTTTCTCTTATTGTTTTACCTTCTTGATATCTATATAACATTTGAACTTGTTCACATACTCACATGGTTCATTTTCTGACATGATGATTTCTCTAATCCGTGGCTTCTTTCTCTTCTTCTTCTGCTTGGTTTCTCCTAAAGCCTGCATCCATGTTAGAAAAAATGGTAAGTGTTGTTTTTTATTGCTTTTGTTTTGCATGTGCTTTGCCAAGAAGTGGAATTTTTAGGTAAAGTTTAAAATGAATGAAGGTAATATCTCACTGAGCTGCAACTTATTGGCAAATGGCGTTTACCAGGGAGTCTCCAGAATGTCTTGTAATTTTGCTGGGTTCTCAACTTCTTGGTGTGAGTCGCAGAAGCATGCAGCTCCAATTATGCACTGTCTTCAACCTGTCTCAAGGGCTGTATTTTTACACCTGAACAAGAGTTCACCTCTGATAGAAAACATCTGAGGCAAAAGTCCAGGTCTTCAAACCATGCTGACGGTAAATAATAATAATTAGAAAACTGAAATCTTCTTTGCAGATCAAATCATAGATGTGGGGGCGGCTGCCAGGATGGACAACAAAATAATGTGCACAGGCAAGAATGTGGTTTTGCAAGCTGTGCGCAGAAAATGAAGTGGTGATTTTTAAAATTGGCATGTTGAAACAGCTCACTTGGTTGCAAACACTCAGTGAGACTGCATCGAAAAATTCACATATTTTCTTCCAATTTTCCTGCAGTTTTAAGTCACTAATTAATCTCCTAATAGTTCTGGCTCAGCGAGATGCTACCTCAGTGCTCTTGTTGTCTGCTCCCTCATGGCAGGAGCTCAGTGTAGTGTATAGAAGCTTATTTACACAGCTGCTTCAGCTTCTTGCTTTTGTGAATGTATGACATGATGCTCGCTTTCCTTACAGACCTGATCTGTATAATCAGGTTATCCTTGCACAAATATTTCACTAACTTGTGTTTATGATGAAAAATTATTTTCATAATAGTCACAAATATTGTGGCTGGATATTTACATGGTTTATAAATGTGCACAACAATCTGTGTGTAACTGAATAATTGTAGTAAGTTGTAAATGTGTATGCATTTCCAGACACAGATATCAAACATTGATGAGCACATATAAAACAACATTTAGATTAGTCCATCCATCACAGAGGGAAACCCAGACCCTCTTCCAGCAACACTCCAGCTTCTCCTGGGGGATCTCAATGTTCCCTTGTCAGACCTCTGTTTTTAGAGAGTTCTCCTTCAAATGGGAAAACCTCAAGAGGGTTGCATCCAGGAGGCATCCTAACCAGATGTCTGAACCATCTCAGCTGACTTTCTTTGATGAGGAGGGACAGCAGTGCTACCTTAAGGTCCCCCTAGATGATGGAGCACCTCACGTTGTAGAACCTGGACAGGTTCAAAAGGCGTTCCATAAGTGTTTATCATTTACCATTCAGTCCCCAATCTCTCCACGTTGGAGCTTTTGCTTCTGCAACCACAGAAGCCACAGTTCCTGTGGCCACCCTGAACCTGTCAGCTGCTTCAAGGGTCCTCTGGGGCCGGCACGCCCTAAAGGCCTCCTTTATCAGCTTGACAGCCTCCATGACTGCTATATTCTTCAACATGTCCTCTGGTTGCCACTGCAACAGGCTCCAATGACCTGGAAACCACATCTGTAGTAGAAGCTCTGAAAATTCCTTGTCCCTGACCGTCATTGAGATGCACTAAACCCCACTTCCATAGGTGTGAGTTAAAGATGTCACGGACAAGGACCTCTGCAGGTTGTTTCTTATGTACGACTGGCAGCAGATCCAGCTCAGCACCTGGACGATCAGCCAACAGCTCTGTCTCTGTCTCTGTCTCTTTACACAAGTACCCACGGCACAAGGCCGCAGGCCTGATGATACCATTACAAAACTCCACACTCTCCGCTTTTGAATTGAGAAAGCTCCTCAGATGGGAAGTGAAAGATCTTTAACTACAAAATAGAAGTCAAGTTTTGTTTTTTTTAAACCATTTTGGATTTGCCATGTCTTGGATAACTAAGAATCTACACCATCGTAAGGCTCTTTTATGTTGCTTTTAGGTGTTAAATATACTTTTATTTAGGTTGGACAATTATTATATTTTGTTAAATAAAAAATACATATTTGCCAAAAGAAAGAAAACCTTTGTTGTATATTAAACATCGGCTGCCCTGATGTCTAAAGATGTGTTTCAGCATTGGCTGGGCATTGTGGAGCGCTGGGTTTGCAAAGAAAATAAGAATACAGCTTTTTTCAAGCTTTTAGGTGTATAAACATTATGGTTTGTCAGGTAAATAATTAGTTAATGTCAATGCCGATCCAACGTTATATAGAATCACTTTAATAACAACTGATAAAAGTCAATGACACCACCCATTGGCCGGATGTGTCATAAACTGTATCCCTAGAGGAATATTTGTCACAGATATGTTCTCCTTTGAGCCCTTTTTTGCTGTTGGTCATGAGTGTTAATAATAAAGTAATGAAATCATTGTTATATAGCATGAACTGAAATCCTTCCAGGTAGGGTAACCAGTTTCCCACTTCAAGCACTGGTTAATGGATTAAATAATAGTTTCTATTTGTGAATGCATTCTCATTTTTCCACGCCTGCCTAACAGTTTTGCACAGTTGATGTTTTTCTGTCCTTAATGTGAACAGGAGCAGGAGTTGGAGGCCAGTAAGAAGGATAAGTTATCAGAGGCCCGACTGGAGGCAGAAGTGCGAATGTTTAAGAAAGAAAATGAAGCTCTGCGCAGACACATTGCAGTCCTGCAAGCTGAGGTGTACGGAGCCAGACTGGCAGCCAAATACCTGGACAAGGAGCTGGCCGGCAGGTAGGACCGCGAACTTAAAGCAGAGAAATAATTCTGTTGTTGAACTGGGACTGATGGTCAGCACTGGTTTAGAAATGGCAGGGAAAGCCTTTGAATCCACATCTAGTTTACCGTGGTCTGCCTCTTTGGAAAGTTTATTTTAAAGTATTCTTTTTTTTTTTTTAGAATATTTTATTTTGGATTTTTGGTATTAACATTACAAGTATTAACAGACAGGACAAAACTAGTACACAATGACGCACAATTCAAATAATAAGACATATTGAAAGTAAATTACATTTACAATAATATGACCCAACATATAACCAGGACTGGGTGGGGGTGGGTAATCTATAGGGATAAAATCAGTTGTGTATGAGTCGGAAATAGATTGAGAGACAGATGGGATCAGATTCGCTCATAAATCCTGTCGAGTCCAGCTCGATTACAGGATCATCACTCAATCCAATGTGCCGGGAGATTTTGCATATAACTTAAAAAAGGCTGCCATATTTTATAAAAAGTCTTACTTCTTTTCTGCATCCAATACGTTAATTTTTCTAGTGTCACACAGCTATTAATCTCGGAAAGCCACATTTTAATTGAGAGGGGAGAGTCTGATTTCCACTTAGTTGTAATACATTTCTTAGCAATTGCTAAAAGGATTTCTGTAAGTTTCTTGTCATAGACTGTTTTTAAATTGGAATTTGTAAAGTTCCCTAATAAACAGATCTCCGGGTCTATTGGAATCATGATGGCATGAATGTCTGATAACATTTTACAGACCCCCTTCCAAAAACCTTGCAATTTAGAGCAATGCCAAGTGGCGTGAAGGAATGTTCCTTCTTCCATGCCACATCTAAAACAAAGAGGGGATATATTGGAGTTATATTTATGTAATTTTTGTGGGGTGACATATAGCTGATGTAAAAAATTAAACTGTACTAGTCTAAATCGAGCATTTAAAGTAGATGTGAGACCTTCTCTGCACAAACTATTCCACAACTGCCTCTCAATAGACATTCCCAAATCCTTTTCCCATTTGATTCTAGAACTATCCATACCATTTATAGCTAAAGTTGACATGAGTGCCGTATACACCCTTGAGATGATTTTATATAACGGCCGACTGGCATGACACATTTCTTCAACCGGAGACATGGACGGTAGCTTCCAACTTCCTTTCTGATTAGCTCTTATGAAATCACGAAGTTGGAGATAGCTAAGAAAATCTTTATTTGTAAGATCAAACTTTTCTTTTAACTGCTGTAGTGACATAAATACTTTCTTTTCATAGCAGTGCTCCAATCGGCAAATTCCCTTCTCCTGCCAGGATCTAAAGTTACCAGACTGAAAAATCTTTGGTAGCAGTCTATTTCCCCATAACGGGGTTTTGGGAGAAAGAAAGCCTTCTAGCCTAAACATTTTGCGTATTTTATACCAAATTCGGACTGTCTGAATTATTAAAGGGTTATCAGTTTCGTTTTTAATAGTCTTATTATCCCACTTATAGAGAAAATCCATTGGCATCTTTTCTTGTATCTCTATTGTCTCAATTTTGAGCCATGCAGGAGGTGTCTGCAAATCAAACATCTGTGCCAAGAACCTAAACTGAGCCGCATAGTAGTAGAGTTGAAAATTAGGGAGCTTCAAACCTCCATCCTCATACTGCAGTGATAATTTATCCAAGCTAAGTCTTGGTGGCTTACCATGCCAAATAAATTTTCTAATTGATTTTTTAAGAGAGCTAAAGAATACATTTGGGATGTGAATTGGGAGTGATTGAAACATGTACAGAAACCTAGGGAGGATATTCATCTTTATGACATTAATTCTACCAAATAATGTGAGAGGTAAATCCATCCATTTTCCTAAATCTTCGCTCACCTTCTGAAGTAGGGAAGCTAAGTTTAGTTTAAAGAGGTTTTTGAGGTGACCATCCACAAATACCCCTAAATATTTGAAACCCTCAGGAGACCATTTGAAATTAGACATGTTTTTAACTTTATTGTGGTCAGATACGGAGATCGGTAAAACTTCACTCTTTTCCAAATTAACTTTGTATCCAGAAAATGAGCTGTATTTATCCAATAAGTCCTGAAGGTGATAAAGAGAGCGTTCTGGATTGGTTAGAAATAAAATAATGTCGTCCGCGAAAAGCGAAATTTTATGTACGTCAGTACCAATCTCAAAACCACTAATACTAGAATTTATCCTAATGGCCTCACCCAATGGCTCGATTGCAAGCACAAAGAGGGCGGGACTAACTGGATCTCCCTGTCTGTTGCCTCTAAACAGCCGGAATGAATCAGAAATGATCCCATTGGTGACAACTCTAGCTTGAGGAGAATTATAAAGAGATTGTATCAGATTGAGAAACCCATCACCAAAGCCAAATTTCTTAAGTACAGAAAAAAGATATTTCCATTCAACCATATCGAAAGCCTTTTCGGCATCAAGTGATACAGCTACACTTGGTATCTTTTTTTTGTTAGCAATATGTATTATGTTAAGCAACCGCCTCAAATTGTCAGTGGAAAATCTATTTAGAATAAACCCTGTTTGATCAGGGTTGATCAGTAAGGGTAGAAACCTTTCCAGTCTTTTTGCTATCATTTTTGTAACTAATTTATAATCGGTATTGAGAAGTGATATTGGTCTATAAGAAGAACATTTTAGAGGATCTTTTCCTTTTTTATAGATGACCGTTATAACAGCTTGAGCAAAGGAGTCTGGAAAACTCCCCTCTCTTCTACCTTGCTCAAGAACATCCATCAAAAGTGGTACTAGAAGATCTTGAAATTCCTTATAAAACTCAGATGGAAAACCATCTTCACCAGGGGATTTATTACCCGGAAGTGACTTAATAACATCAAGTAGTTCCGATCTAAGAAAGGGTTTGTCTAAGTTATCTCTGCCCTCCTCTGATAAGCAAGGTAAGTTAATCAAGGATAAGAAGGACTCAATCTCATCCAAATCGCCCTGAGATTGTGATGTATAAAGATCCGAGTAGTACTTTTTAAAGGCCTCATTGATTTCTCCA
Organism: Kryptolebias marmoratus; assembly: GCF_001649575.2. Taxonomy (NCBI): domain Eukaryota; kingdom Metazoa; phylum Chordata; class Actinopteri; order Cyprinodontiformes; family Rivulidae; genus Kryptolebias; species Kryptolebias marmoratus. The sequence goes on along the minus strand of NC_051446.1, from coordinate 4,418,433 downwards.
GGGTTATACGTTATAGTTTTTTGGGGGTTTTCAATAGCATTAATTGTTCTTTTATTTTCCTCGGTTTTAAGTTGCCATGCCAATACTTTCTGTGTTTTTTCTCCAAATTCATAAAATTGTTGCTTGGACCTAATTATTGCTCTCTCTGCTTGATAGGTATTCATATTGTTGTATTTTAGTTTCAAGTTCACCAAATCTCTGTACATATCCTTAGTTGGGGAAATTTGGTATATTTTCTCAAGGTCAGAAATTTGTCTTTCCAAAGTATTAAGCTCTAAGTTATATTTCTTCTTTATTCCTTTAGTGTATGATATAATTTGGCCCCTCAAAAATGCTTTTAATGTGTCCCAAAAAATAAAGATGCTTGGAGCGGACGGTTTATTTGTTAAAATAAAAAAATTTATTTGTTCCCTAATGAAAGTACAGAATTCAGGTTGTTTTAAAAGGGTAAGGTTGAGCCTCCACCTGTATTTTCCCTCTACTTTGTCAGGGATAGATGCTGACATCACCAATGGAGAATGATCACTAAGTAATCTTGGAAGATATTCGCTACCCATCACTCGATGAAGTATCTGACTAGAGATCAAAAAGTTATCTATTCTAGTATAGGTATTATGCGGATGCGAATAAAATGAATACTCTCTATCCTGTGGATGCATCCACCTCCAAGCATCTGTTAGTTGTAGATCTTCCATAAATGATGTTGTTGTTTTAGCTGATTTAGAGAGGGGACAAGGTCTGTCTGAAGATCTATCAAGCACAGTATCTAAACAGAAGTTAAAGTCCCCTCCTACCACAAGAAACCCCTGTGCTTGGGAGATTTGAAGGAAAACATCCTGTATGAATAGACTATCGTCATAATTAGGTGCATATATATTCATAAACGTCCAAGATTCTGAGTACATTTGCCCTTGCACCATGATGTATCTACCCGAAGGGTCAGATATAGTTTTAGTAGCAGTAAAAGGGACGTTTTTGTGTATCAAAATTGTTGTTCCTCGCGATTTTGAACTAAATGAAGAAAAAAAAACTTGACCCACCCATTCTCTTTTAAGCTTTTTATGCTCCCTGTCAGACAAATGTGTTTCTTGTAAGTAAACAATATCTGGTTTTAATTTTTTCAGGTAAGTATAGACTCGTTTTCTTTTTATAGGGCTATTCAATCCTTTAACATTAAATGTTACCAACTTCAATGGACTAATTGACATTGGTTATGATAAAAGTCAACCAGCAAATTTCTTCTTTTTCCAAGTAGCCAACTGAAGCCAAAATGAGCAAATCCTGCTCCACCTCGTCTCTCTGATTTTGGTAGGGGTGGCATGGGGGGAGGGCAGGGACAGAGGAAGACACAAAAGGATAAGACAAAACATTTAACATTCTCCACTCTTCTCGATTGCCAGCTTAACATCCTGGCAACCAAACATAAACCTAACATACTGACTCAAGGATGCTTGCCTCTCCTTCTTTCTAAACTAACATATAAACCGAGCCTGTAGCTCTCATATTATTTATAATTGCAAAAACAAACGCTATTGTATTTCCTTTGGAATATACATCTTAGCTATCAGAGAAGCATTCCTTAGCCATCCAGACATGGACAATTATACATTGTAGTGAAAGATTGGCAAACCAATGAACTGTAAGCAACATTCCAAACTTTCAAGGAAAAAAATTGAAACATAATTAGCCAGTATACCTTAAATAATGGTATTCACTAACTCCCTAGCACAAAGCTAGAGTAAAATAGAAAAGAATGGAAGCCCATTATAATAACGTATATGTAATTAGAAGAATCAGGATATATCACTGTACCACCATTTATCCAGGAACCAGCAAGGGTCCGATTCACTGTCTCTGGAGTAGACCCGATGGCAGACACCTTAACCCTCCATTCTGCTCCAGATTTTGACTCGGTGTTGATAGTCAGTGATCGCTGGTCATTGACATCTGCTGTTCCCGTTGTGCCAGGCCGTTGATAAATTTAAAGGCTTCCGTTGTGGAGTCGAAAAAGCGAGGTCCTCCGACATCTGGTTGGACCTTCAAACGTGCCGGATAGATGAGGTAGCAGGGGATGTTTCTTGCTTTAATTGCTTGCAGCGCGGGGACGAGCTGTTTTCGGCGTCTGGCTAATTCAGGACTCATGTCAGGGAAAAAACTAATTTTCTTGTTGTTGAAGCTGACATTTCCTCTCTTTTTAGCCAAAGCCAAGATCTTCTCTCGATCTTGAAATCGCAGGAGACGAACCAAGACGGGTCTCGGGGTGGTACGAGGTGGTTCACCCGTTCTAGGCTCCATAGCCCCGGTTCTGTGTGCTCGTTCAATTTCCACCTCCAGCCGCTGAGCTGCCGGGTCTGGACCGCCAGCTCCCAACAGTTCCGGTATCCAGGTTGTGAAGAATTTCACAGGGTCCGTTCCTTCAGAGCCTTCTTCTAGTCCCAACACTCGAATATTCTTTCTCCTGCTATAATTTTCAAGCTGGTCGATTTTCTTTTTAAGGAACTCGTTGTCGCCTTTCAGCTGCTTCGTCAGCTGTTTCAGCTCGGATACAGCGTCCTCAGTTTCACTGATTCGATTCTCAGCCTCTGTTACCCTCGTTAGCACCTTGTCCAACGTAGCTTTCACTCCATTGATAGAAGTCTGGAGCTGTGCTGAACTCAAGTCAATTTTCTCCGAAAGACTCTTATTTAATTCACGTATTTCCTTGAGTACACTTGGAAGTACTCCCCCGATCTGGGTATCTCCCTCCCCGTCCGTCGTTGAACCCATGTCCCGAGTCGCCATGTTAGACTCACTTCGTCCGGGGCTAGCCTTGGCTACCACTTCTTTGCTAGCAACAGGTTTTTCGTCCTTCTTATCTTTCTTTCGGTCTTTGTTTCGAAGTCATGAATCCATTCCACATTACTTGTCTTCTAGACTTCATTTACCCAGTCCACAATTTGGTTTAGCGTTGTTTTTTTTTATCATATTAACGGATAAGTTAGAGAGCGCAGGTCGGACACGTCTGCTCAGTTACACTGCATTCCCGGAAGTCCTATTTTAAAGTATTCTAACACTAAAACAGGTGCACAAAAGCCGAATCCTCAGATTGTTGCCGAACTGAATCTGGTTTATTTGAAGAAGTTGATTTTCTTGAACCCATCTGAACTGTACTGAAATGAAGTTACAGCGGCAAGCAAATGGATTCACCTCTTTGAATTCTTTCTATTTTGTTGCTTTAGCATCTGGATTTTCAGTTTTAGATTAATTCATAATTCTACAAAAGTACTTCAGATTATTGAATTCTGATTTTGAAAAACATATTTCTATTTATAATTCAAAAATATATATAACTGAAAAATGTGTACTTATGTATTCATCCACTTTTGCTTTGAAGCCCTAACTATTATCTTCAGAAGCCACATAATTAGGTACATACCATCCACCAGTGAGCAATCTAAGAGTCAGATGTTCTCAGAATAGATCCATCTGTTCTGATAGAACCCAAATGCAGCACCTCCAAGTAGATCAGGCTACCAACAAGTCAGAGACATCATGAAGACCAAGAAACTCTCCACACAGGTCAGAGACAAAGTTGTAGAAAAGTACAAATCAGGGTTACTCAGAACATCCCACGGAGCTCCATTAAATCTCTTAAAACTCACAGAGCACGTAAGGAGGGATTAATCAGAGAAACATCCAGGAGGCCAAAGGTAACCCTGATGGAGATGGGAGCATCTGGCCATAGGATCACTAGAAGGTGCACAGAGCTGGGCTTCGTGGAAGAGGGACAGGAAAGAGGAAAAAAACTGATTTAAAAAATCAAAAAGCTTTTCCTTTGTGGTCCGATGAGACTAAACATTAAGGACAGCACCATGTCTGAGGCAAATCTACCAGGTTAGAATACACATAGGTTACAGAATGCTTTTATATAAAACCACACATACAGAGTTTAAAGGTTTGATCGTTTGGTTTGTGTGGGAGCAGAGGCGACCTCTCCTGAACTAGACACCCTGTTCAGGACCTTGAGCTGATCTGAAGACCTTAATCTAATGCCTCAATGCCTTCGTTCTGCCTTTCAGGGTCCAACAGATCCAGTTATTGGGTCGGGACATGAAAGGACCAGCCCATGACAAGTTGTGGAACCAGCTGGAGGCAGAAATTCACCTTCATCGCCACAAGACGGTGATCCGTGCGTGTAGAGGTCGCAGCGATCCGAAGAAACCCCTTCCTTCTCCTGCAGGGCATGTGAGTGTGAAACTGCAGAGCTGTTAGAACCTGCTCACGTCCCAAAGTTAAACTGTTGATGTGATCACAGGACCCAGACACGCTGAAGAGGAGCCAGGGAGTGGGCCCCATTAGGAAGGTGGTTTTGGTCAAGGAGGATCATGAAGGCCTGGGAATCTCCATCACAGTAAGAACAATCTGAGAGGGATTCTGACAGAAATGGACCTTTTATGGTGTTCAGTCTCACTGTTATTCCCTCAGTTTCATGGGTAGTTCAGGGTAATCGGAGTCCAGTTTCAGTGCGATACATGCACAGCTCCTTCCAGTCTAGCTTCTAGTACACTGGGGCAGGGCTGTAGCCAGACTTTAAAAAATACTGAGGTCCGGTCCTCGGTGTCCTCAATGGTAGCTACGGCCCTGCACTGGGGTCCAGTCACATGTTGGCAGCAGAACCTGACATTCAAACATCACCATCATTTTCACTCCTTAGGAGGAAAAAACCAGGGTCTTTCATCAAATCATCAGTTTAACACAGAAAAATCAAAGTGCTGCAGGGTTTTCGATCCATGCAGGATCCAAAGAGACATTCTCCACACAGGACTTCAGATATATGAATAATGAAGTGACTGTGGAAACCTGCACAGCTCCATGCCAACTTCATATCTGACGTAAGCACGTTTCTACAGTTTTTGTTCCGTTGGCGACACTTGGAGAGCATGTTGGGAAACTGTTAATTATGTGAAGCCAATTATTGGACACGTGAGATTTCCTGCTTATCCAGCGATGTTGAGCTGGAACTCAGAGGACCTGTTTGACCAGTGGCGGCTGGCCAATAGAGGGCGCTAGGGCGCCGCCCCACCACTCACATTACCTTGAATAAAACGTAAAAAAAAATAATTATATAGTACATTAAAAATATTTTGAAATATATGTATATATATATATTTTGTTGTGTAAGATAAATATTTTATAGTTAATGATAAGTAAAGTTGTTTCGTTCTTTGACGTTGTCTGATTGGTGACGTATTTCCGCCCCAGGGCGCAAAAATCTTTGTCCATAGACTCTCGTTAAAAGTTGTACATGTGCAGTAGCTCCTCTTAGATACAAGAGATAGGACAGCTCTGGGCGCACCTCTCATGCGCCCAGAGCTGCTGAATGCAGCTGTATATTATATTATATTTCACGCCTCACGCCGCCGGAGCGTGGGACTCCCGCCACGGGCTGACGTCACATCCGTCTGTCCTAAAGTTCGCCTGATTGAAAAGTCGAGCCGCGGGTGAGCTGCCTTTTATTCAAAGACAGCAATAAGTTCATTACGTGACTAAGTTACATACAAAAGGTAATAAATAAGTTCATAGTTAATAATTAATGCTAATTTATGCTAAAATCTGTTAGAATGTTTGGATTTGAATTCTAATCGGAGTGAGACATCAGATCTATGTGCAGAATACGTGACGTAGTGAGTGCTCTCACTTTAAAACAAGCTTTGACGTAGTTTCTCCGGTAAAGTTTTGAAAAATAAATGAGAAAACAGGTCTTATAAACGCTAGATGTGTCCTACAGACCTCCGTCTTTCTAAGTATTGGTGTTCAGGAAGCACTTGTGCATTTATATGTACATTATAATGTTTTAATTCATGTAAATACACTGGTGTGATACCTTAGTAGGTGTCTTGGTCCAAAACATAAGGTATCACATAATAGACATATACCCAAACCTTTAGTATATGTCTATTTTGGGTTTATAGCCCCCCCCTGGAGAAAACTCCACCAGCCGCCACTGTGTTTGACTGTGACGAGATCAACATGGAGGCAGTTTAGTTAAGTGTCATTTACTTATCCTGTTCCTAGTCTGAGGTGGAAAAATCAGACTGGAACAATGTGTTATCACAGTTCAGTCTGCTGTTGGAACTTTTAAAATCAATGTAAGATTGTTAAATCATATTGAAAAAAGGCAGGTTGGTGTCTGCATTTACTGTAGGTGTTTATGAGTTAATGTTGGCATTTTACTTGTCAAGTCTAACCACACATGTTTACATTTAATCATCAAGTCTATGAAATGTATAGACTAAGGGTTTTATCCTTAAATCTCCAATATAACCTGATTTTTGGTACACTTGAATAAACTGATAAGCCACATGTGTGAAGTGTGCCACTGAAAAACTGAAGTTGGACTGCTATAAGCTTAAAAAATGATGCTTGTGCAACCCGACTCATCAGATTCAAGCTGATGTAGAAATGGGCTGATTTAGCATTTTGTCTGGACTTTCTGAGACATCCAACAATTACTATTAGATTTAATTTGTTGCACTTCTGTGCATCACAGATTATTGAACTTTTGGTCAAAAAAGTGATTTTCACATCATGGAACAGAGTCAACAAAAATAATTTGTTAATTGTGGAGTTATGGTTTCCCGTACAGCATGTAGATTTGTTCAAGTGAGTAACTTCTTGTTTTTTTTGTTCTTTAAACTCCAGTTTGAAGCGCTTTAGCACAGCCCTGAGTGTCTCTGTGTGTACTGTAGTTATACCAATCAGCAGGTGTGTAAAGCCTCTGAGTGTGCCCCCACTTCACTTCTACATTCATTTCCATTAATAGTGTGTATAATCATGTCAGTGGTGTCTAAACAGGAATGGGCAGTGATCACCAGTTTGCTTCCACCTTTGTCTGACTGGTTCTTCCTAACTTCTGCAGGTGCTTGCTGCTCTGACCACAGCAGCTGTCCCATCACTCCTCCCTCCTCCCAGCTCTTACACTCGGTGCTAACACCGGAGAATAATGGGCCAAACACAATGGTTTTACATTCCACTGCCTCATCCAGGAGCATCTGTAACCCACATTCAGTGATCCTTCATGCAGAAATGAATTTTTGGCACACAATCAGAACATCTACCTGTGTCTGTAAATGGAGGTGTGTCAGGGAGGGGTCAGTCCCATGTTGATCAGGATGTACAAAGGAAATGTGCTTGGATTCATGCACATACATCTGAATTTATTTGTGTATATGTCAGTTTCTTGATTTAAAGTGTATGCCACCCTTCAGTAGAAAATTCACACAACTATTTCTAAATGAGGCCCAGGAGTCCTTTTTAAGTGCTGTCCGGTTCCTGTAGAACAAAAGCAAGAGCTGTGTTTGCATTCTTGGCACAAAGTCAGACTGGTTCCCAGTGCAGCTTGGACACTCTGTCCCTCCTTGGTTTGTTTATTTCGTAAACAGATGAAGTTACATCCTGTCAGAGGAGTTTTCAGGGGAAGCATTAGCAGCTTCTGCTGACAGTTGTTGAAACCTGCAGATGGGGTCATGGTTTCCTGACTGATTTTCATTCAGGGAAACCTGAAAGGAAAAGCAGAGTTTTGGGTGTGCTGCTGTCTAACGGGTCAGGTGCGCTGGTGTTTGTTGGTCTGACAGAACTACGTTTATTTCTAGTGACTATGCTGTTTTTTAAATGGACCTAACAGTTCTATGAAGGAGTTTTTGTTGAATTTGATTATTTGATGAGGTCGAACAGCCCTGCTCTGTTATTCTGCTCATGCTGAGTGTTTTCTGACATTATCTGTGTGTGTGTGTGTGTGTGTGTTCAGGGGGGGAAGGAGCACGGTGTCCCCATCCTGATCTCAGAGATCCATCCCAGTCAGCCTGCAGACAGGTGCGGAGGTCTGCATGTGGGAGATGCCATTCTCGCTGTCAACAGTATCAATTTGAGAGATGCAAAACACAAAGAGGCTGTCACCATCTTGTCCCAGCAGGTAACACACACTGCACACACACCATCTCCCTGGTAGCTGCTGGAGAAGCACTCACTGTCTGTCTGTGTGTGTCAGCGAGGACAGATCGAGTTCGAGGTGGTGTATGTGGCTCCAGAAGTGGACAGTGATGATGAAAATGTGGAGTATGAGGATGACAGTGGCCATCGGTACCGACTCTACCTGGATGAACTGGAGGACAGCAGTGGTGCTGCACCCCCCAACAACAGCTCAGCATCCCTGCAGGGTGAGTTTCAACACTTATACCACCGTAACATACAAGTAAAACGGAAAAGAACTCAGATTGATGTGCTCTGAATACTAAAAATAATTTAGGATACAGTGACTACAGTGGGAACAATCACTGCCAGAACAGGTAGAAATCCTCCTGATGATCTACTGATTAATATGGCTGTAATAATGTTTTATCATTGGTAAACATCTAAAGTCTTATTCAGTCTGTGCTCCCTGAGAACACAGATAATCACCCAGTAGAGGAGTGAAAATGAAACAACACTGCACAAGTCAAAGGCCATGTGGTCGTACTGCAGTACTTATGATATTAGTATAAACAGACCCCACCCTCATAGTTTTCTTTTGCAATCAAAGTATGTGTTAAGGACAACACTCATCTACTACCACATCAAATTTCACCAAAATATCTTTAAAATTGGCTGAGTTGTAGGCATTTCTGAGATTTCTAAGATGAGTTATTCAGCTGTAGAGATCATCCTAAAGATTACCTTCTAAAATATTCAATAAAATCCATTTAGTGGTTTATGAGATGTTTCACACACAGTTGATTCAAAGAGTTCATGATTGACTTGAGTTCAAACGTTAATCAGTTGTTGATGGACATACAATAATTACTTTCTGAATGTTTCAGATAAAATCCATTCAGTGGTTTATGAGATACTTTGCTAATGGTACAGGCAGAAACATTATCACTCCTTTTTTCGCCTTCGGTGACGAGCTATATAAAAAAAGAGAAAGACTTAAACCTAGCTTCCCAGCAGGCTGTGTGCTAGTGTGAAGAGATCATATATCACAGATATTGGCTAAATATTTGATCTTGCCATGATCCAAGTGTCAGGATCACTGTGGAACAGCTGAGTCTTTTACATACAGATGATTTGGTCTTAAAGCTTCTGGGTCTTTTACTGAACTAGCCATGCATTTTTTGATACTGAGGGTTTAGTTAGTACCTTCCTCTGCTTGTTTGACTGGAGTATTGACATTGACTGATTTTAGTGAAACCTTCAGGAAATAATCATTGCTTGTACATCTACAATGGATTAACTTTTGGAGTCAAGTCAGGGAAGGACAACTGACTGACTTTAGCCAATAACTTCAGCGATTACTCTGTCAGTTTTAAAATGACTGAATTAAATTTGGTGTGGTGATAGATGAGAGTCATGCCTAACACATGCTGAAAGCCCTAAAACATCTCACAATATCACAAGATATCGCATAACGTTTGTTTTACACATTTGACCAAAACGGCTACAATTCTATTTCTCATCATCCTCATCAGATCTTAGTTTAAAACTCTGGTGTGAAAGGTGGTGGGTGGGCTTGGCCTGGGTTACTAAAGTTTCAACAATTCAGTGTCAAAATGCCAAACTTTTCATAAATGTTGGTAATTTTACTTCAAAGTGTTTCATTTCAGCAGAACATTTAATGATTATGCCTAAAATCTGCCCGGTAATTATTTATAAATAGAAAACCTGGTTTATTTGTAAAATATAGAACTTTATTTTAGAGGAAGTTCAGCTCTTTCTTCTGTAAACAATAGGGCTTCACTGTGAACATAAAATGCACTCTATATTTCATAATTGTTACCATAAATATGAAGTAAAACATGATTGTAACTGTGCTGTTTGACTTGCTGATGAAGATGATGATGGTGATGATGAATACACTGGTATCTCACCTGTTTTCCTCCACAGGAACAACTTTAGCCTTTATTCTGCTGCTTCAACATGGAGTTAACCTGCTTAATAAGGGCTTGTCATGGTCAATATAAACTTTTTATTGTCAAGGTGAAATCTAATTTCTACAGAGTTATACCACATGGATACAGAAGAATTTTTGGAAATCCAAAAATGCAAAGTATGCATCCTCTGATGTGTCTTTTTTTCAAATGTCCTTTTTCTGAGTTGAATTAGGACTTTAAAGGGGGTACATTTTTATGCATACATGACAGATTTTTATTTAACTTCACCTTTACATTGTTTTTTTTTAAAGAAGCCCATTTTATATTGACCATGATTGATTTATGACAGCCATAAGGAGGTGAATACCTTTTATAGGTATTGTATCTCCAGTGGTCAGGGTTCCCCTGGAGAGGTCCACCACAGAAGGGACAAATTGTTTGTCTTTAATAATAATGTCTTTAAATTAGAACTAGAGGAATAACCATTTTTTCCCCTCAGTTAAAATTAAAGTTTTCTGTGTCATATGAGGAGGGGCCTCCTTCAGAGCAGGTCAGGGGCGCCTGATTTCTGCAGAGCTCCAGTTTGATTTAGCTCTGTCTGTCTGTCTGTCAGCTCTGGAGAAAATGACCCTGAGAAATGGAGCAGAGAATGGAAACCCCGAGCTCTCCATAGAGACCAACCCAGAGGAGACTCCTTCAAACTGCTCTTCATAGCTTCATCCTGAGCTTTCAGAGACACAAAGTGAAATGGATCTGGGGGAAGGGGGGGCTTCTCCCAGTTCTGCTCTGGGGTCATGGAGTCTGGGGTTGGACTCGTCAGCTGACGGTGGTCCTGGTGTCCATGCTTGGAGGACAGGATGAGACAGGATGTCAGCAGCTGTTGTGAGAGATGAACAGCTTTTTCTTTATTCAGTGGACACTTTTACTGATGAGGGTTCTACTTTATTTTGTTAACATTTCTTCATGTCTTAAAGTAATCTGACAATGAAATTAGATTCCCTGATTGTTTTGCAAGTTTGTTAACCATCTTCATAGATGTTCTTTTAAACTGAAAACATTTAAAATCTCTTGTTTTTAGTTCTTAAGTTTGAAATGATTAGCTTCCTATTTTCTAAAAAATGTCTCAAAGACATGGAAGTTGTCATCTCTGTTCTGTCATTTCCCTAGTGCTCACCTGTTACATTTTGTCCAATTATTGACGTTTTGTTCTTGTTCCTTGTTTATGGAGTAAATTAGAACAAATACCGTGTTGCACATTATATATCTGTATAACCCTGCCTGGTTACGTCCAGCTTAGATGAGACAAGCTTGGGTAGGTTTGTTTTACAAGGATCCTTATTCATTCATGTTCCTCAGGGGTCAGGGGTCAACACAATCATCACGTCTGTGTATTGAAATGGACGGGCTCTGTTGGAACCCAGTCAGGAGCCATGTTGTCCATAGACCCACAGATTGATTCTGATCCATCATTTTGATCTGACATAAGGTTTTATTGAAAGGATTTTGAAGTGTTTGTTTTGAATTCATTAATAAAGATTGTCTCCGGCTGGTTGATTTGTTGGAGATTTGACCTGAACCTTGAATCAGACTGAAGTTAGACCTGACGGCTGTTGTTTTTGAAGTCCAGATATCGTCTCTACACAAACTCAACTGTCTAATCAAATCTCCTTTGCCTGTAAAATAAAAGCACTTTGCTTCCTGTCAGTGTGCTTAAGTTTGAATCTAGTTACAGCCTGACAAACACCGTTTTAATATTTGTCAGGTTTCCTCTGTTGTTTGGATTTAGTAGGTTTTTAAGGTTCTGCTCATCATTTGGAACCACAATCAAAACTTTTAACACCCTTTAGTCTTCAGTGACAAGGTTTCAATGGAAAGATCCTCAAAGAGACTATTTTGACATTCTATCCACCATCCATCCGTCTGTCTTCTGCTTATCTGTGGTTGGGTCGTGGAAGTAAACCAGTCGAGGAGGACTTGTGAGATCCCAGGTCACAGAGGATATATAACTCCTCCAGAGAGTTCTGGGTCCATCCCAGGGTCTCCTCCCTGAAAACTGACACCACCTGCCTGTTGAAGCAGGAATCATGTCTGATGAAGAGTCAGAATCAGCCTGCCTGGTTTTCTTGACAAATCACAGTAAGTAGCAGCCTTAGTAATCTTTTTATTTTGGTTCCTAAAGTTTCAGGTCTTCCTGTTCTGATGTACAACTTAACTGAACATGCCTCTCTTCTAAATGTGCCAGTGCTGTTTTTCTGTTTGGATTTTATTTCTCCACTTCCCATTAATAGGCTGCAATCTGCTGTCCTTTCTGAATGAAGTCTACAAGTGAGCAGAGTTGGGGATTATTTGTTTGTTTGTTTTTTAATTCTTTTGTGACTTTATTTGTTGGATTGGAGCATTTTGAGTAGAAAAAGCATCAAATGTAAAAGACAAGTGCTCAGATAATACTGATTCAATTTAGTTTAACCAGGAACTCCCTTGAGATTAACATCTGTTTTTCAAGGGAGACCTGACACTGTTACAAAGTTACAAGCAAAAAATTAAAATTATCAAAATACATCAAACTAAACAATCAACATAAGACAAGAACATAGCCCACCTTAAGAGTAGAACTTGCACTCTTCAGTTACAGAAAACTACCAGAGCTTTAAACTTCCCAAAGAGACAAAAGCATAAAGTTTTCGTTTGTTCTGAAGTTTATTCCATGTCCAAGGTGCAAAATGAAGAGAAAGCTGTTCTACCATATTCAGGTAAACTCCTGGCAACTCTAAAAACAAGTCACCAGTAGGAGCACAATTCATAACACGTCTTTAAAAGCATTAAAAAAGTACGCTAATAGGATAGTTTTACCTAAAATAGCTTTGTATGTAAAATAGGCCAGTCTTATTGTTTCTTTAGGCTTAACAAAAGCCAAGAAACCAGAATGTAAAGTACACAATGATGTGTATTATACAAGGAATTTGTTAAGAAACGTAAAGAACTATGATCCACAGATCATGTGCTGATGAAGCAGCAAATAAATAAGCATTTAAAATGTAGCCTGAGCAGATTTGATCTGAAAGCAGGCCCGACTTTGATAATAAAAGTCTAATCTAAGGTTCAGCTTTTTTTTCTAAATGCCCACTTTTAAAAATTTTTAAAAGAAAGACCATCATCCAGCCAAAGACCCACATATTTGTACACTTTTTATAAAATCTCCCCAAGGGTAGTAATGCAGATGCTATCTGGGGTATAGGTGTGACTTCTGAAAAACATGAACAGGACTTTGATCACTTGATGGTTGTGTCATAGATGGACAGAACGTGGAGTACAGGACCCTGGTAGAGAACTTTGTGAGGTAGTCAACAAGGCAAGAGGTTTTCCACAACACTGGAACCTTCTCCTGCGTCAGGCCAAGGTTGAAGAGGTACTACAGAATCCCACAGAGCTGCTCTGCGCAGGCCTTACAGGACTGGCACCATCTGGATCTGCAGCCTTATTCCAGTTCAGTCTCTCTAGCTGCTTCTTCACCTGACTTCTAGAGACACACAGGCAGAAAGGGGAGGCAAAGGAGGCATCAGCGTCTTCTGATTTAGTTGAAGACCAACATGTAGAAGAAGAAGGGTATGTAGAGACTATGTGATGTCACATCTTCACTGCCAGTGGACAACACATATTTGTCATACATGTAAATGAACAAAAAAGAAATAAATGTAAAATCACTGCTGGCTCTGTTCTTGTTGCACACCCACACTTATCAAAATGAATTCAGTCAATCACATTTATTTTGCCAAATGTACAGGGATCTGTTCCAGTGCAGAAAAAGGAAAAAGGGAGGCTGCAGTGGGGAAAACACTGTTTTTGTCCTAAAAGCAAAAAGGTGGTGTGACAGGTGGCTTGGGCCCTGTACCTGTCTCTTGAAATGTTGAAGATGTGAATTGGGTGTAATTCAATGAGGGATAAATCAGACTTTGACAGGTAAAGATTAAGAAAAAATATATTTTTGAAAGTTAAGACGTTTAACTCGTACTCTGCAGACTGTTTTGAGACAGTAAATGTTCATTGGCTGAAGTAATTTCAATTTTAAACAGAATGCTGTTTAAACACAACAGCTGTCTCAAATCCTAATGATCATTTCACATGGTTTAAACATTTTTATTCCGCACAATTTTTTGAGTTACTGATTTGTGGACAATAAAGGACAGCTTGACACAGGCAGCGTTTTCTTAAGACTATTAGAAAAACATACAAGGAATGTGTGTCTTCTCACCACAATTCTATTATTGTAACCCCAGTTAAGGTGGGTGGATGTTTGGAAGTCAAACATGCTATTTAGCATAATAAAAATACATGTAGGTAATAAATCAAATGTGAAATCTTTACTTTTGAATTTTTACTGTGATTATAAACAGCAACATAATTTCTACAGGGAAGATAGGATGGTTATCATCAGGGTCTTCAATCTATATGAGAGGGTGCTGCTCTTTTCTAATTTAGTAGCAACATTACAAAGACTAAGCTCCTCCCTCCTCCTACAGCGTTAAAACGTGGTTCTTCCCCTTGGGCTTCCCAACTCTCCTGTCCAGCAGCTGGACCTCTTCCAGCACTTCCTGTAGGATTCCAAGGAGTTCCCAGGCCAGCAGAGAGACATATCCTCTCCAGTGTGTCCTGGGTCTTCCCCAGGGTCTCCTCCCAGTTGGACATGCCCAGGACACCTCCCTAGGAAGGTGTCCAGGAGGCATCCTTATCTGATGCCTGAGCCACCTCAACTGGCTCCTCTCGATGTGGAGAAGCAGGGGTTCTACTTCACTTCCCTCAGATTGTATCTATGATCTCATTCCTTTGGTCACTACCCAAAGGTCTTGGCCATAGGTGAGGGTATGAACGTAGAGCTTTTCCTTTCAGCCCAGCTCCCTCTTTAACACAACAGACCAGAAGAGGGTATGCAATACTGCGTCCCCTGTATGCTGGACTCCAATCCATCACTCAGTACCTTACATGTGATGGAGGAAACACAGAGACATTTAAACTCCTCCACTTGAGGCGGTGCCTGAGCTGTGAGTGTGTTTTCTGTGCATACCTGTCAGTACACTACAAGCCTGCCCCACTTGGTTCTGGGCTAAAAAACAGGGGCTGAAACTAAATAAACTAGTAGTTCTACATAATTTCTCATGTTTCTTGAAGGTATAAATTTATTTATGTTAGTATTAAAATGAACAGTCATCCTCCAATGAGATAGTTGGAGGTTCAATTCCTGGCAGCAGTCCCACGTCAAAATGTGGGCAAGACACATTCACTACCTCCAATGTGTGCCCCATTTAAGTGCTGATTAGGCTTTATAGTATGGTTTATTCAGATTAGCTTGTAGAGATGTAGTAGAGTGCTGTATGAATGTGTGAATATAAAATTCTTAAATTTTTTAAAGTTATTTCTTTTAAATTAAAAAGACTTTCTAGGAATTTGGCTGATTTTGTTAGTCCTCCAAATTATTGACAATCCAGGGTCTAGCCAAGAAAGCAGAGTTGTAGTCTCACACGCCTCTGCTGCTTCTCTTCTGTTACCCACCCAACCCCCCATTGAAACAGTGTCAGCTCACCCATGGCTCAAATTAAATAAACCAAAAATCTTTAGATAAATAAATAATACAAATCTTACAAAAATAAACACGATTACTTCACCAGAACAAACAAATAAAATCATTAAATGTTGATTATTGAAAATAAGATCTCTGTTCTTTAAATCTCTGTTAGTTAATGATTTGATAACTAGTTATCATATTCATTTATTTTGTCTTACAGAAATCTGGCTACAACAGAAGGATTTTGTTAGTATAATTTAACCTACTCCTCTTAAACTTTCATGTTCTTAGAAAAACAGGTCGAGGTGGAGAAGTAGCTGTTATTTTTTCAGTCAAGATTATTGATTAATGTTAAACCAATTATTACTCATAATTCTTTTGAGTTTTTGACCTTCAGTCTTTCTAATCCAAAATGGAAGTCAGAAAAAACACTTTTACTTATTGTTATATGTTGTTCACCAGGTCTTTATTCTCAATTTTTGTTTGAATTCTCAGATTGTTTGTCTGACTTATTATTGAATACAGATAGAGTCATAATAGTGGGGGATTTTAATATTCATGTGGATGTTGAAAGTGATAGCTTAAACATAGCATTTAATAATTTAATAGAGTCAACTGGTTTTACCCAAAATGTCCAAAAATCTGCTCATTCTCTTCATCAGTCTTGATACATCCTAGTTAGGGTTGGCTTGTATTTCCTGAGCTATCCCTTAGTTAGACTGCTGGAGGACAAATTGACCACATTTCTTCACTCTGCTGCTGTCTTTACTTGCTCTACTGTAATTATTTCTATCATTAACATGTTTTTCTTTGGCTTTCTTCCAGCAGAAACTACACCTGGACCAGTCATTCTGTATTTGTCTGTCTCTCTTTCCTGTCCTCTAACCCCAGCTGGTTGAAGAAGATGGCCACTTGTCTTAAGCCTGGTTCTGGTTCTGCTGGAGGTTTCTTCCTGTTAAAAGGGAGTTTTTCTTTCCACTGTCACCAATGTGCTGCTCAGGATGGGAGACTGTGATGAAGTGAAGATTAATCGCAATCTGCTGGCTTCCTTAGATAGATAACTTTTACTAATTAGCTTTTATATTGTATGTGTATGTTTCTGTACAGTGCCCTGAGACAACTTTTGTTGTGACTTGGTGCTGTCTAAATAAACTGAACTGAATAAACTGAACTAAGATGGCATCTCTTTAGCATGGATTGCACAGGAACCGGTCATCCAGTGGCCCGGACAACACAACTGAAAACTACCAAACACATCAGACTTTATTTCTTTAATATGTGAAGATCCATCTGACTCCTTTCCAAGCCCCTCCTCCCTGCTGCATGATGGGACAGAACCAGTCGAAACCAACCTCTGACTGCATAGCTGGGGTTTGTGTTACAATGAAAAGAACAGTTTCTATGATTCTGGATTTGAGGTCGGGGAGCAGATTCAGAACTGGGTGGGGTCTCAATGTTCTGTGTGGGTCAGAAGTGGAGGTTTGGATTTTCTACGTGGCCCAGTTCTCCCCCAGATTGTGAAGGTAGCGGTCTGAGATGGTTGTCCTCAGCTCATTAATGTCTGTTCTCAGCCGGCTGACTTGCAGCAGCTTGAAGCTCAGCTCGTCTCCCCCCCCATCATCTGTGGCTCCCCCCTCATCTGCTGGAACACTGAATGCTGGACAGAGACAACAAGCAGGTTAGCACAGGTACGTTTGACCTGTTTAACTTTGATTTGTAGCAAACAGTTTGTGATTTTTAATAACTTCCCAACAAAGTATGTCACTTTTGAACATTATTTACTTTTTTTGATGAAAAGTAACAGTTTTTATGTCAATTAGGAGTGTAACGAAGCACTTGTTTCACAAGATAAGACCAATATTTTGAAGAAACACTGATAAGCACAGATTATTAAACTTATTATAAAAGCTTGTATGGAGGGCAGGAGGAGGGGGCTCTTAATGAACAGTACAGTCAGATTTTGTTTCACCTCCAAGTTTATTCAACTCTTTTCCTCTCAACTCGAACAGATCAAAGAGAGGTTCAAACTTTATTTTCTCAGCTTTGGAGTCAACAAATCATCCAATGAACTTGTCATTAAGTCTGTTTTGTTTTAAATAAATGTACAAATGTTCCTCTCTGCACGGAGCTGCTCTCAACATGGTCCCGGTTCCTGACTTGTTTGAACATACGATTCGAAGTGGTGGAGACATATTCATTGATCATTTCACCACACAGTCAAGTTGACTGCAACTTGATGGTGCTTTAAGAAACAGTATTTAACTTGATGACAGATCTTGTGGCAGAAGATCTCCTTACACCCCTGATGTTAAATGAAAACTGATGGTTGAACCAGCATCTCACTGGGTTACAACTGGTGGAGAGCAGGTGGCAAAAGGCATTTGTGAGGGAGTCTCAAAAATGTCTCAAACGTTATTTTCTTTAAGTGTCAGAGCATTTTTGTTGCTTGAACTATGTTTTAAAAATCTTTTTTTCTCAAGACCTTTTAAAGGCATAACACACTATTGATCAATCCTGACAGGACCAAATATACTGTACTGATGCCTTAATAAATTTAAAGCAGAAATAAAAAAGGAAGCACCTGTTAACCCCAACTCCTGCCAGAAGAAAAGATCCAATATTTCTTATGTGAAGTGATGTTCAGTTAAAATTTCTCCTTATTTAATGTAGCTTTGGATAATTTAGGATCAAAATCTATTCATCTGACACATATGCCATTACAGTACAATCAATAAATATAGTTCAAAAAGTTGTCCAAATGTACAATGGATGCCTGTTTGGGTCTAGGATAAAAATTCCATCCACAAAATGTACAGTTTTATATAAAAGTAAAAAAAATGCCTTTCTGTAAAAAGGAAGAAAGTACTTTCAAGTACTCCCACTCCTTGAGAGGTTACACACAACCAGATCTGTGCCAGCTGTCCTGGTGCCAATGTGGATACAAAGTGGGCCGAGGCAGGTATGGTGTTGGTGATGGATTCATGTGCACGACCTAGAATACAGTTTTATAAGCTGTGCACATAGAAATGAGCCATCATTTTCAAATATTGTCCGTTCAAAATGCAGCTGCACAGCTTGCATTTAAACCTCTCAATGAGACTGCAACAGTTTTACAAGTTTGAGTCTCCGACAGTTGCAGGCCAGCCTAATTGTTGTCCAGCTGGTGTAGACACCATGTGATGTGGTCACAGGTTTTAGAACAATAAGTTAGAACAGCATGAAGTCTGTTATAGTTTCTCTTACATTTCATTGCAAGAAGCACAGAAGGGTTGGGTTGTTTCCCCTGAGCTCTCTGAGCCAGGATGCTGCAGAGACCCTGCAGGTCCAGCAGAACCAGGGACATTTCCCTCAGCAGCCGGTCCACTTCTGATATCCTCACTTCAGACGAGAGATGTGCCAACAAACTTTTATCCTGTTTCACAAAGAAAGCAGTAATTCGATGGACATATTATTAACTTTTCAGGGGCATTAAAAATCATTATGTCAGTAAATGAATTTTGTTCAATTTAAGGCCTTAAATGGCATTAAAATGCGTTAAAATTGAATGTCAGTGGCATTTAAAAATAATTTCATTAGAAAAATAGCATATCCATAAATCACCTATCTGGGTATTTCAGTTATAAATTACCATCCTAATATACATTAGTGTAACAGTCGTGGTGAGGTTTGTAAAGGCTACAGCAGCTAACTGTTCCTTTTAGAGAGAAGACACTCTTTCAAACAAGCCACACTTGTTCTTATTGTCCTGTTGTGACCTTTAAACTTTAATCTGCTAACTGGGGCACATAGAGACTACGATGGAGCTCTTGGGGTTTATATCTAAAGCTCAGTCCAGCCAAGGATCTGTGGGATGTTTTGGACAAACAAGTCTAAGGTTCAGAACTTCCAGGAGTAAAGAGTCTGCTGCGGACAGCTTGATTCCAGATCCATCTTATGAGGTCCAGAGGAGTCCATGTTTGTTCAGCAGGGAACAGGAGACCTGCTCTTATAATGTAGATATGCATGATGTTAATGAACGTACCATCAGCCGTGAGCTCAGTCTCTGAATCTCCTCCTTCTGAAGCTTGAGCAGCTAGAGGGGGGCAAGGAAAAACACATTAATACCTTTGGACCCGAATTGTTTTTATTTAGCTGCATGTGTTGTGAATGCTAACCCTGCTGCTGAGATCCTGCTGCTGCAGGAGTTCAGAGTTTTCCACCTCGAGTCGCTTCAGGTCCTGCATGGGCCACCTCACCCCATCATCCAGACACTGCTGCACCTTCTTCTGTAGACTGTACCAAAACACGGCAAAGAGAAAACCTACTCAGGACTGGGGTTGAACAGAACTTCAGTAACACTGGATGATTTTGGTTAGATTAAAAGCTTGTTTCTACAGCTTTTGGTCCTTTGGTGACACTCAGAAGGACTTCTGGGAAACTGTTAATGATGTGAAAACAATTATTGGACACACCAGAGAGAAGTGATGAACAAATAATACATCCATGTGTCTGTCTGAGTGGATATTAAAACAAGCTCAAAGTGGTGCAGAAAACACCTTTAACAACAACAGCTTTAGTTTTATTAGAGGATCCCTTCGTTTTCTTTACCCGTTTTATGGGTTGCAGGGACCTGGTGTCTATCCCCAGCAGTCACTGTGTGAGAGACGGGGGACACCCTGGACAGGTCCCAAGTCCATCACAGGGACACTCAGAGACAGACAACTCACACCTAGGGACGGTTTAAGCTGGATTTATCTTGTGTAAGAAGTGATCTGCTCTCGCTGACTCCAGGTTCTGGTGTAATTGGCAGCATCAACCATATATTGCTGTAAATGCTCTATCACCGGATGAATATGTTTATGTTAACAGGAAACATTTTCATTTGACCAAAATAAAAATTTCATATCATCTACAAATGCAACTAACCAACAATCCCATGAACAGCTGATTGGGAACAGACTACAATTTCATCCAAGAAAAGGATATTATGCATTTATTACAGACAACATGATCTGTTATATACAAGTATTGTACTGATGTTTATCTCAGCATCAGATCAAATCAGAAGAAGTCCAAGAAGATAGAAATGAGTGAAGTATTTACTTGCATACAGATTCTTTCAGCTCCTTCTCCCTTTGGGCCTGCAGCTCAATCATGTTATCTTTCCCCTGAAGCAGAGCACATCCTTCCTCAATGTTTTTCTTTAACTGGAACACAGTTTTCTTCAAATCCTTGGCTTTAAGCTGGAACTCCTCCTGCTGAGTAGACAACTGAGATAAATACTACTGGACTCGGACACCTTTTTACTGTTTTTATGCTGTAAGGTGCAATGTGTCACAGTTTATGTATTAAGGACCCAAGGATGAAGATCACACAAAGGACAAGAAAAAACCCCCTTAAGAATTCAGATTTAATAAAGAAAACAAAAAGCTGATGAGGCAGCAACCTATTTACAAAAGGAAATTAATTACACAAACTAAAATGGACCTGAAATGGGCTCTAATGTATACCATTTGCGTGTGTGTGTGTGTGTGTGTAAGAGTAATTTATCACTTTCGTACAAACATGTTTTCATTTATGAAGTATTTTTGGTTTCCATACACAATGGACAAGCCAGCTAAAAACTGAAAAGAGTCAGCTTCTAACCCTGTGTGCACAAGGATCAGGCAGGGGTGTGTCCTAGCACCAACATTTCTCCCATATGCATCATCCAGAGGACAACAGTGGGGTGATCACAGCCTACAAACTTAATGGCAACGTCTTCAACATCAGGAGGCTCCAGGTAACCACCAGAGAGAGTGAGGATCCTTGAACTGCAGCATGTGGATGACTGTTCCTGCCTCTCACACTCCACATGACCTCCAGGTTGTTCTTGATGCAGCCTTGAGGGCAAACAGCTGGTTGGGGCTCAACATCAACAAAACAAGACAACGGAATGCAAACATTCCAGCCACACCTCCTATCTTCACTCTTACTGATAAACAACTGGTACTAATTCCATTATTAAGGTTCCTCGGGTGTATTCTCTTTGAAAACAATAGCATTGATTTTGATATTCAGAACCAAATCCATCAAGAATCCGCTGCCTTTGGGAGTTTGAGACACAAGTCTTTTAGAACAGGAACTTACATCTTCACACAAAAGTCTGCCTCTGCCTAGCTGTCTGCATTATCACCGTCCTCTACACTGTAATATACAGGTGCTGGTCATAAAATTAGAATATCATGAAAAAGTAGATTGATTTCAGTAATTCCATTTAAAAAGTAAAACTTGTATATTATATTCATACATTACATACAAACTCATATATTTCAAATGTTTATTTCGTTTAATTTTGATGATTACAAATG
>NC_051446.1:4377570-4395306 GCF_001649575.2 Kryptolebias marmoratus | reverse complement strand
AAATTAACATTTGAAATATATGAGTTTGTATGTAATGTATGAATATAATATACAAGTTTCACTTTTTAAATGGAATTACTGAAATCAATCTACTTTTTCATGATATTCTAATTTTATGACCAGCACCTGTATAGCCAGCACATCAAGGCTGTGAAATGTTTCCATATACAACTTCCTGGGGATCACAAACCTCACACTGAGATACTCAACAAAACCTGCTGCAAAAACATTGAACCCTAACCCCACAATGGCTGGTACATAACTGATGATTGGTTACCTCGCAAAGAGCTGCATGGCCAATTACACTTAAGTCAAGGCTCTTCTGGAGGACGGAAGTGCTCAACTAAAAACTGCACTCAAGAAGTGAACAATCAATCAAGCTGGGGGACCCTTG
This sequence comes from Kryptolebias marmoratus, assembly GCF_001649575.2. NCBI lineage: Eukaryota > Metazoa > Chordata > Actinopteri > Cyprinodontiformes > Rivulidae > Kryptolebias > Kryptolebias marmoratus. The sequence goes on along the minus strand of NC_051446.1, from coordinate 4,394,912 downwards.
GGAAGATGGCTGCTGCCTGAAACACCAGGTAAGAGCTGTTCAGCCATCAGAAAACTCCTCATTTAGAGACAGAAATGGACATTAATATCAGATTTGATGGCGTAAGTGCTCAGGTTTGTGTACCTGTTTGGACTGAACCTGTACTTCGTCCAGTGACGGCAGATCACAGAGATAAGTCTCCAGCGTCTCTATTCGTTGCTGTTTTTCTTGGTTCTCTTCACTCTCTCTCTGACACTTCTTCTTCAGACTGGTGATGTAACGATCCCTGGTCTTTATCTGATCACATAAAGAAAAACAAAGGACATGGGGTCAGATGCTCTCAGCAGATGCACTGGTAAATAATCTCTCCTGTACCTTTTCCTCCAGTTTCTTCATGTCCTCTGTGTATCTTTGGGTAATCTGCTTGAAAAACTTGTTCAGATAGAGAACTTCCAGTTCAGCCACGGCTAATTTCCTCCCCAGCTCTTCATCGCAGCACACTCTGTCAGATGGCAGTTTGCACAGAGTTCTTACTGCTGACTCCTAAAGAAAGCCATGCCATTTTTAATAACATATTAGTTGGATTGGAATGCTCCTTTACAGCTTTAACGTTACCTGAACATTCAGGATTAGAGGGTCATCAAACAGGCCTCTGTGGTTCTGCAGAACCTGCTGAGTTCTGAGCTCATTCTCTCTGATCCGAGCATGAAGCTGCAAGATCTGAAGCTTCTGTCTAAAACACAAGGTCATGGAGTGTTGTTTAATACTTTCATCTTACAACAAAATGCTGCTTATTATCTGACAGCAGGTAGAACAGACATTCAGACCCACAGAAGAACCAAAAGCAGAAGAGAAAAACAGGAAAGAAATACACGATTATCAAGTTTTGGAACATAATATTTCACCATATTTTCTATAAAAACAAGAAACAAAGACACAAACATTATAAAATAAAACCAGAACAAGAAAAAACAGTGGGACAGATCCAAGATCAACCAAAACAAGAAGCTAATTCAACTTAAACAACAATAAAACTAGTAATGATTGATACCTGTTGATCTCCAGTTCTCTCTGCCTCAGCAAACCTTCTTTAACCTTCAGCAGAACATCAACAGGAAGAGAGGAGCCCGTCATCATTGTTGTCTGCTAACACACCAACACATTCACAAATATTCATAATGTGATCACATCAGCAGCACACATTCAACACAAGGACAAGAAATCATCTGGAATAATCTCATTTTCTGCATTGCTCATACATTCATGGGAAAAGGAAAGTCCACCCTCTTTCAGTTCCAAGGTTTAACGTATCAGGACTTTAAAAAAATTAAAGGCCAAGCATTCACGCATTTCTTGAAGAAATGCATAGTACAGGGTTTCCTCTACATGTAATTAATCGTGGCGCACCGCCACAGTAAAATAAAGGCTGTCACACCTTTAGTATAAAGGTTTATATATATATATATATATATATATATATATATATATATATATATATATATATATATATATATATATATATATATATATATATAATGAAACATAAAAATTTACTTTATTTTGAAAAGCCACCACTGCTGGTTCCTGCCTGTCTGGCTGCAAAGCTAGCTACTGTGCAGTACCGCTCTGTGAAACTAGAGATGAGCTGACAGTCAAAAGTAAAGGGAGAGAAAAGGTGAAAGAAAGGTACCTGAGGAAGGTTAAGATGAATGCATTTTTAGTTCAAGCCTGTTAAAATGACTCTAATGTTAACGTATGTTGCATTTGAAGAACAGCTTAATGTCGGGTATTTTTTTCTATTGAGACTCATTTCTGGTTGGATTTTCAGAAGAAGAGGAAGGGACCCGAGGAAGACGTTGAGGCAACGTTAGATGGAGATGCTCAATGTTCTTTATTGTGACGCAGTTCCCTGAAGTCCTGAGGAACACAGAAATGATAGTGATCTGTACATGACACGTGTAATATTTAAATATTCCTAATGTTCCTTGCGTGCTATTGGTGATTGAAACAGATTTAACAGTTCCCTGTCATATTAGATGAGCACACAGGCTGAAGTAGTGGAGGAAGGAGAGAAACGTAGAGAGGCAGAGGAGGAGGATGCATCTTCCTGTGAGCATGGTGAGGTAGAAGGGGGCAGCAGGGAAGAAGACAGGGAAGAAAAAAAGTAAGCACAGAGAATCTGTCTGGGACCCAAAATGGACTGAAATAACCAAGTTCCACCCATGACTTTTTCTTTCTGCTCCTGGTGGAAGGCGGATGTGTTTTTTTTCTCTGTCTCCTGTACTGGATCGCCTTGTTGCTTAAAAGTGCTATATAAATAAATCTCACACACATGGCTGTACTGCAACAATCATGGTGAGAATTTAGCATTACAGTTAAATTCAAGGTTTTTTTTTTTTCATTCAATTTAATTTTAATTGAACGATGACTATGCTGTTGGACCCTCTGCCTCCCTGCAGGATTGTTCTGACGGTTATGCCACCAACACAAACAGCCTCAAGCGTCCATTTCTTGAAGCTGGATGCCAAATCTACTGAGCAGATTACCTGGACAGACACATGGGGACGGAGCACCACAAGAGCAGTGTCAAGTCACAAGCCTTATTGGCAAAAGGTGAAGTTCCTTCAGTTAAATGTCATAAGATTAATTTAATGGCTCCAATGTCTTGGGAATAATGTTTATGTTAAAATAACCTTCAAAGATCATGTTTATCTCTGCCTGCTTTGCATAGGTTCTTCAGTTATGGAAGCCTTTGACCCAATAATAAATATGGAGCATGAGGCAATCCTGGGTGCCTTTAAATGTCTATATTATCTCACCAACAGGGAGCAGGCACACCATACTAACTACCCAGCTCTTCTGGATCTGGCACAGTTGATGGGCTGTGAATATTTCAATAAGCTCCAAGTAATGCTACTGTGATTGGTCAGATTTGCATTTTCATGCTGTAGATCTGCTAATTCAGCTTTTTCATTTACTCTTAGATTGGTAAAACAACAAATTACAGGTCTCATATAATTGTTGATGAGATGCTGGAGATTTTGGTCTCTGTTGTGGAAGAGCCAATTCTAGAAGACATCCACTCCTCTACTGCCATTGGTTTAGAGGTGGATGAAAGTACAGATGCTTCTGTGACAAGACAGCTGGATCTACATGTCAGGTAGAAATTCAATGGGAATCAGATGTATTTATGTAGTATATGTTTTAAGATATATGGACAAGGAAGGGCAGCTTTTCAGCCAGTTCCTGGACCTGGTAAATGTGAGTGATGGAAAGACTGATACCATTGTGACAACTATAGAAAAAGTGCTGCACAAAAAGAAGACTCTTGAAATAGGGAGGTTGAATGATGTAGCAAAGCAGCTCCAGGATGACTTCCCTTGGTTGCTCCCAGTTGCATGTGCTGCACATCGCCTCAACCTGGCATGCAGGAATGCCTCATTTGGTGTCACCCATATGGCCACTTTCAGGTATCACTTGCAGCAGCTTCATCTTTATTTCCACAATAGTGCCAAAAGAACTGCTGTTTTAAAAACTGCAGCACAGTCCTTGGGCTTGCCAACCTCGAAAGTGATGGTGAGATCACAGAAAAAATATCATCTTGTTACAGCAACTGTGGCCCATATAGTGCACAACAGATGCAGATGCACTTTCTTTGTCTAAATATTTTTCAGGCAGTAAAAGACATTCACTGGCTGTCTCAACAGCTGGCAATCACTACGTTACAGAGAAACCTGCCAGCCATCCTGGCTGCTTTGGCTGAGGAGACCGAGGTGAACAAGTTCCCAGTAGCCAAGGGCCTTTATGGTTTCTGCTGCACATACCGCTTTGTTGCAGCAGTCCACCTGCAGGCAGATGTGCTTCCACATCTGGCTCGACTCTCAAAGATTTTCCAAAAAGAAAATGTAAACTTCTTGGCCATCAAAGTCCAGGTATATTAAAAGAATATATCCCTAGACTTTTTCAAACATTTTAAGAACCTATCATGGCCTGTTCAGTCATTTATTGTATTTTTAAACAAAAAAGTTAAGCATTGTGTGACTGCCCTTTATAGGTCCCAGTGACAATGACCTGCTTGAGGTCCATCAGAGATGCAGCTAATGAACAGCCACCAGACTCATTCCTAGCCCAGCTCCACGAGGACCTGGATAAGCTGCTGGATTAGATGAGGAAGAGAGTCACAGGAGAGGCAGAGTCAGACCCCAGGTGGAGGACACAAGGGAGGGTCTCTGGTCCCACTTCAGCACTCAGGTACTTTTTGGATGGCCGTGAAGTTAAATACCATAACAGAGGAATCAAATAAAGTTTATAATCTATCATTTTGTGCTGTGTTTAGGTAATGGAGCCTTATCTGGGTGGCCTGCTAGACAGCCTAGAACGAAGATTTCAACACCTGGATACAGGGACAGCTAAGCCCTCCCTGGTGTTTACAATATAAATGTTATACCCCCCCCCTCGCAGCCAGCCCACCACCACAGTTAAAATAAATGTTAGAGGAAGCCCTGTAGTACCCATCACCTTCATGCCAAACTTTTAGACTAAGATCATCTTATGATGAGAAATGATAGAGTTGTAGTTGTTTCGGTCAAATTATGAAAATACTGTGGTATCTCAGGTAATATTGTGAGATCTCGAGTGACCCATTAGCTTGATTATTACTACTGTTTATTCCTTTGTAACAATTGTGGTGAAAATATGCCATAAGCAATCATTTTTAACTGTAGATTGATATCTGGAGATTATCTGAGGATATCGCATGGTGTTTGGTGACCTACATTGGAGTCCTAGCCCTAACTTTGGAAACCACCAGCTTAAAACTCATCTACTTCCTTTAAAATGCTTAGTGAAGTTTGGATGTTAGGGAGTGGTTAAAATGCAATAATCATATATCCTGGTACACTAGCCTTAAGGTTGGGCGACTGGATGAATTTATCGACTATCAACGATAGGCTGAATCATTCAATAATCGTTTTTTTAAAAGCGATTTTCGTTTTTTTTTGGCCTACTCATCCCCCCACTCCACCCTCCCTGTGTGCCTCCAACTGTAGCGCTGATTTAGTCCCAACAGAAAGAAAGAGTAGCGTATGTTCAGAAAACACATTTATTTGAACAATAACCACAGTGGGGGGGGGTAAACAGAGACTGGCTTTTTTAAACCAGTATGACTGTACTGTAGTTCCAGGGTTTCTGTCTTACAAACTCTGCTAAGTGTGAAACGAAAAATATACAGTTAAACAAAAACTAAACAATAAAAATGAACTCCTCCAGCAGAGAATGTGAGTGCTTCCATTAAAAAAAAATCGTTGCCGCTGATTTTAGTCTTCTACTGAGGAATTTGGCACGTACAAAATAAATAGATGACTGAATATTTCTAAAAACTACAATGTCTCAGAATCAGAACAAGAGGATGAAGGGAAACTATTCCTTCCAGAAAAAGCTTATAAATTCTTTGACAAGAAAACAAGCATGTTTACCTTATTGGGTTTCAGCAGGGTGTGCAGGTTGTTAACAATATTACCAGCGGTGCTAAAGACGCGTTCTGAAGGTGTGCTTGTTGCCGGTATGCACAGATATTTTCTGCCATTTGAGATGACAGAAAAGTCCAGACGTCACCTGCGTTTATATATCGCCCATCGTCATTTGTTGGACAGACGAATATCAGCTGAAAACATTTTACATATCGCCCAACCTTCCTAGTCTTCAAACCCCTGGTACTGTAAACTGGTAGAAGCTTGGAGGGACAAATAGGTCTCAAGATTATGTCTGGCCAACCTAAAAGCCTGGGGGTTTGCCAGGTCCTCAGAGAATTGGGGCAACATAAATTAGGGGGCCTGAACCCCTATAAAAACTGCTTGAATTTCTAAATTCTGTTATCACCATTATAATGTTGTGTTCTCCTCACCTGATGAAGCCCTGGTTCCTGATGCCAGGATGAAAACCCATCTACACCACATCCTTCTGTTCTGGAGACCTCACCATGTCCAGCCTCCACGTTGGACCTGTGCTCCATCTGCTCAGTCAGCCACATCTGGGTCCGAAAAGCTGCTTGGATCGGGGAATCCCTGTCAAAGTTCTGTCCAAGAGGAGAGTCCAAGCTGATGCCACAAACCTGTCGACCCATTAGAGAAGGCTCTGTGCTATGGTTCAGGTCCAAACTGTTTTGCTTAGCTGGTGAAGAATGAGCTGAGGATCTACTACTGTGGCTGAACTGATAACCAGGACTGGAACCTGGTGATTTCTGCAGAAAACTACTGCTAGTCATGGAAGAAGACAAAGATAAATAAAGGTCCATGTTTGAACTCTGGTTCTTCTTTCTGTAACTATGCAGTAATCCTCGATCCAGGGAGCCTTGAGCACCTGGGCTGTAGTTACTGATGGAAGTCCAGTTGGAGCTCTTATCACTTCCTGATGACAACTTGGTGAAAGAGGAGGACCTTCGGATGGGCTGATGCTCCTTTATGTCCAGACTGCTCTGTGCCCCCATAGAAATAGGTGCCATATTCCAGTGACCTGAGCTGTGGGGCGAAGCAGGGGTTCTGAGACAGGTTCTATGTGAGGATGGAGACGGCTTAACAAGGCCGATGGGAATGCCACCATCTTCATCATCATCCTGGCTCAAGTGATGGTGCAGTGATGCAGTTTGAAGAGGCCGACAAGTTGTATTGGAACTACAATATTCTGTCGGAAGATAAACATAAAATATTTAAACAGTAGATTAACTAAAAACAAAAACATTATTGTGCAGGGTTTTTGATATTACAGATGTTTTCTACATTTTTGATCAATTTATTTTGCTGCTGTAGCAAAAGAAAAAAGAGCAATTATTGCGGTGTTCTTTTGTCTATATATATATATATATATATATATATATATATATATATATAATTTTTATTGCTGTTCTTAATTTTTTTTCTCCTCCTACTCCTTCAGGGGTCTCCATGCTATTCCAGCATCCTCCTCTGTCACACCAACCCTCTGCAGATTCTCTTTCCCTACATCCATGTCCTTCCTCTGTGGTCGTCCTCTGCTCCTCCTCCCGGGCAGCTCCATATTCATGTTATACTGGTATAATGGTTTTTAGGGCAGACAGACCCAAGAAAGTTAGAGGTGTTGCAATTTATATAAAAAAACAAGTTTCAAACCAAAATACTTTTCTCAGAATCAGAATGACAAGTAGAGTTTTTAGCAGTGGATCCACAGACCTCAAACACTCAACACATTCCTGTTATTGGTTGTTACAGACTTCCTTCAGCGACTGGTGACGCTGCTCTTCCCTCTTTAATTCAACTTACTTAAGGGCTAAATGCCAAAAATTTGGTGATTCTTGGAAATTTGAATTAGAAGTGGCAACAACCTGATTCTGATTAACTTAAAGCAAACTGACTCATTAAGCCTTTTTCAAATTCTTGACATTCACACTAGACCCAATCTAAAACATCCTGACAAAGCTTCTCTGATCTTAAATTGGCCAATGCTCCACATAAATATACTCAAACTTCTGTATTTGCAAATGACAACAGTGATCATTGTTATTGCTGCTGTCAGAAACAGTAAGATTTCTAAAGATAAGCTGTTGTTAGATGAGATATGAAGCATTTTTCAGAACGATCTTGTATTCGTACTTTTTTCGATTTTAACTGGCTGAGAATTTGTGCAACTGCTGATGCGGAATCAGTATAGAACTTTTTTAATGATGGTTTCTCCAGAATAGTGGATAGGCATGCTCCTTTCAAGAAATTCAGAGTAAAAGGCTGTAACAATGATTGGTTTACCCCTAAACTGTCAGAATTACTCCAAGAGTGCAATAAGGCATAGGCCAAAACATGAAAGACTGATTCAGAACTTAATTGGCTTACTTTTAGAACACTTTAAAATATTACAACATTAGAAATGCAAAAACCCAGCATTTTTTATGCAAACATCAAATAATCTCAACTGCTTACAGAATATTAATATTAATATTAAGTCATTAAGTAGAGACAATAAATTTAAGAGTTTCCACCGTGTACTTCAAAGGACTTGAAAGTAATCACTGACAAGAGTGAGGTGCTTGATTGTTTTAATAGACACTTCATTTCTGTGGGCTCTATGTCCAGCTCTCTGGGTGTTTCACAAATCGCTGCCCCTGTTTGTCCAGACAGTCATGTGACGGCAACACACTCCTTTGAGTTTAACCATGTAACCATTTTGGAGGTGCACAGTGCCATTGGATCTTTAGATTCCAAGGTGTCAGCAGGTCCTGATCACCTGGAACCTTATTTTGTGAGGTAGGCAGTTGATTTTACTGCACCAACTTTTAACTTATCTTTTTAATCTGTCCCTGGTTTTGGGTAAAATTCCTTTAGCGTGGAAATCTGCCTAAGTGCTCCCCTTGTTTCAAGGTGGCAATCAGAGAGAAGTGAACAACTATAGGCCCATTTCAATAACATCAATAACATAGTTAATGATGTTATTGGCTTTTTAGATAACAGACAACACTGCTGCATGTTTTATGGATCTGTCAAAAGCCTTTATATGGTTGATCATAATATGATGCTTACGAACATCAAAACAATCAGTCGACTTGTTTGAAAATTACTTGACAAACAAATCTCAGCGTGTTCAAGTTGAAGGTCTATCCCTAACCCTGCCTGAAGGTCTAATACAGACCAAAACATTGCAACAACTTACTAAGTAAGTTTTATAAATATTTTTTTCATATTGTTTAAATAAAAGTGCCAATTCACAAACCTTAGCTTCATTTTTTATAATTTAAGCCACAATTTTAATTTCAACCAGTCCGTTTTCAGCTTTTAAAGCAGTTTTGTATTTTAGAAAAAATGTATTTATTGGTAAAATTGGGACAAGAAAAAAGAGATGGACAGATGGACTACTGTCACCTACATGGAACACCTCCTGTCTCAGTGGCGCCATCTGCTGCCACTACAGTAGAAGAGCAGGGCCCAGAATCAGCACCACCACCACCATCTTCTCCAGTCACCTAATCAAAGGTACCGGTAGCTAGACCACCAGACACCATAGAACCCAACAAGCCACAGGACTGGGCTTTGTGTGTCAAAGAACCCCACCACCACTTACAAAGGCCAACAAATTCAAACATCACACACTAGATGGCAAAGTCTTTTTAAAAAAAAAAACCTGACACACATGTATTATCGTATAAAGTTAGCCACCACCCCAAATACACATGCTGGACTAATAAAGTCCCAGTTATTAGGATTCCAGACAGAGCTGTTTTCAGCTCTGTCGACTGGAGGGTAGTAAAGGTCCTTCCTGAGAAAGTGTCTGAAAACATTCCTGTTGACAAAACCTGTCAACTTGTCTCCCATGTTATCATTTGTGACCACATACTCTGCTTCTCTAGTACAATTTGTAAAAAAATGTTAAAAAAAAACATGTTAGAAATTTTTTTAACAAGAAAGCCTAATTTGAACAGAACAGAATTATTGCAGCCTACAGGAGTAAAATTTTTAAAGGACTACCTAGTTCACGCCAGATTAGAACCCCGTGTTGTTCTTCAGGTAAGAGGTCATCAGGAATTATTTCAGCACAAAATAAATTCAATAAAAGTGTGTACTTGACCCAGGAGAGAGGCAGCCCCAAGTCAAAAACTGTGCATCTGATCACATGCCAGCAGTGTGGCTCCCAGTATGTGGGAGAAACTGGCAACACCCTGCTGGTCAGAGTCACACAGCACATACAATGCTCTGAGAGGGACAGAGATGCACACTCCTCTGGTCCAACCTTTTATTGCACCTGGCTGGGAGTCACTGAAGGCCACAGTGCTGCAGTACAACCTGAGGGGGTCCACAGCTCAGAGGAGGAGGACTGAGAGGGTCTGTGGTACCTGGAGGGATGAATGAACGATGAAGACTGGTTTTCTTGAGTAATTTGTGTTATTTATTAGGTCTTTGGGTCCACTGACCCTGACCTCCAGAGCAAAAAAGATTCAAAACAGAACAAAAACAGCTGGACTTGTATTCTGTAGCTGAATAAGTTTTGTTTCACATCTGAGGTGCTTTAACAATTTAAAAACTAAAGCTCCTCAGATGAGAATCAAATTGTCTTCAGCTACACAATAGAAGTCCAGTTATTTTTGTTCTTAACCTTTTTTGGATTTATCATGTCCTTGACTGAGAATCTACACCAGTATTTTAAAAGATTTTCAGAAACAGACATCAGGCTGTGTTTTATCTGATATGAATAGATATATTTTGACCATGTGTTGATGAATCCTATTTTAATTGAGACATTGTCATGGATTTAAGTATTTTTGGCTTTGGTTCTTGGTGCTTTGTTTTCCTGTTTTCATGTTTCTGATTCATGCTTCTGTTTGAGTTTATCGTTTTATTTTGTTATTCAGTTATTGCTATGTTTAGTCTTGTCTTAGTTCAGTTCTTGTTCCTTGTGTCTTTGTTTCCTGTCATCTTTCACTTCTCCTCCGTTTATCTCGTCTTCCTACCACGCCCATCTTCACCTGGTCCAAGTTGTAATCACTCCCCTGTAGCCACTTCCCCTAATTGCCCTCTGCTTTAAAACCTGGTCATTTCCTCCACTCTCTCACTGGTCCATTACTTACACGTGCTGTTAGGGTCCTACTTTGCCCATGTCTTGTTTGTCATTTTTGCTGCATTCTGGATTTCTGTTGTAGTTTGGTTTTGCTGCGATGTCAGCGTTTTGTTTTTCTTGTTTTCTTTTGTTAATAAATTAGTTTTTCATTCAAGATGAGTCTGTGCTGAGGGTTTGTCTTGCTCAAATGTGACAGACATTTAATGGTTTATTTTATTTGAAGGGTACTTGTTATTATTGGTAATAAAGTTGTTTTATTAAGTGTTATATCTGACATGAAAAACTCTTTTCAAAAACGTTTTTGATCAGGTAAAGATGGACCCTATTTTTAGGAAAAGATTTCATGTTTCATATTATTATGTTTACTGTTATTGTTGTATGGTCTGTTTTATGAAACTTTGTGTTTTGTTCTGTTTTGGCCAGGGCACTCTTGCAAATAAGATTTTTAATCTTATTGAGTTTTCTCCTGGTAAAATAAAGGAAATAAGAATAATAATTTATCCAATATGTCCATTGCCTGTCCTCCTCACATGTCCAAACTATCTCAGCCTTGCCTCTGTAACTTTGTCTCCAAACCTGAGCTGTTCTTCTAATGGACTCGTTTTAAATCCTGTCCATTTTTGATCCAAACATCTTCATCTCTGCCACCTCCACCTCCTCCTCCTGTCTTCTTGTTAGAGATACTATCTCTAAACCAGACATCACAGCAGGTCTTACTTCCATTCACTCCTGCAGCTCTCCTCCTGTCACAAATCCTCCCTGACCCTTGTCTCCACCCCTCCACCCAGCCTCTCTTGTGTTTGGCTCACAGCTTTAGATGGTTGACCTCCATCAGTTCCTGTAACTTTGTCTGGATCTGCTCTGCTTATTTCACAAGCTCACCATCAGCGGAGGGGTAAGTAGGTTGCTACTTTTAGGCTGCTCCAAAGCCAGCTGTATTCAGAGTATCTAATGATCCTGTTCATCTATCTTTGCCTGAATTGTTTTACTGTGAACAGTGTTGTTATTTTGTCTTTTAATCTATTATCAACACCCACAATTAAAAGACAATAATGTTTTAGCCTGTGTCTGTGAGTTCATTTGTCTGCAGTGTTAGCAAAACATTTCTTGTACCAGTGCAAGGATTTTAGTGAAACTTTCATAAAGTAACCATTAGATTCACCTACTGTACAACTGATAAATTCTGACTTAACCCAACTCAGGAAGGCTGCCACAGCTAATCAAGCTTAGCCAACATAATGGCTATAATTTAATATATATATCAGCTTTACAAATATTGAGCTAAAGTTTTATGTGATAGTAGCCAAGAGTCATCCTCAACACATACTTCGAGTGCCCACACATCTTGCATCATCACACAAGATCACACAAAGCATCATTGACGAGACCTGACTGTGATCTCAGCCTGAAACTGCCATGAAAGACGGTGGGTGATATGTACTCCTTCAAAGGGAGGAATGCATTTAGTAATATTAGTCTCTTTTGTTCTTTGACAAATTAAATTACTTAAACCTGCATCTAAGCGTGAAACTTTGCAGACACGTCAGGCATGAGGGAAATGTTTATCTATAAAAAGGTGGAGAAACGGGCAAGGCAAAATGTCTCTTCAACATTTTATAACAACTACTCTACATCTTCTCTGAAGATGAAAATTGGCACACAGGTTCTACAGCCCAGGATGTTAATAAACCAGGGCTCTACAACCTGTAATAAACACTACAGCCCATTATCTTATTAAACCCTAACAGGATATGATGTATTTTGTACAACAGGAGACTAAACTGGATTTCAGCCACAGTGGAGGCGACATTACAAACTACGGTTCAGCCTCCTTGTTTCTCCCAACACCTCAGCAGCGCCTCCTGGCGGCAGCAGCAGAACATAAACACATTCACTGTAAACCTAAAAACACAACAAGGTTCTTTACTGGTTCTAGTTAAGAACCAGCACTGGAACCTCTTCAGTGGTTAGCTCCTATCAAGAGACCGGGTCCTGTCCTCTGGAAGAACGATGAAACCCCTGCACTGCAGCAGATCTCACAACCGAACCTCGGAACCGTCGGAGCCCATTCCCAAATCTGCCGAACCTCCTACCTGATTTATTAGACTCGCATCCAGGTTCCGAGTCCCTTCTGGGCCACATTCCGTCTGTTTGCTGCCGCAGTTCGATCAGACGACAAAGGAGAAGCGGGTTCCGACAGAAGATCCAGAAACTGCTCCGGTCATGTTAACACAGCAGAACCAGGCTGTAGTTAGTCTGAGGTTGCATCATTTCCGCCGGACCTCCAGCTGCCTGAACCGGCGGTGCTCGCGCTGAAATCACATCCAGCTGGAGCTGCTGGGTTACTGACTCAAAGATCCGAATCCTCGCACTGAATCAGGACTCGCGAGTCCATGGATCCTTAATGTCCGCTGGCAGACGGCCGCTGGTTAGTCCGTGAGTCAGGGTTAGGGTTAGCAAATCCAGTGAAACAAACAGCAGAACCCCCGGAAACGCTGCGGACTCAGGGGAGCCGGGTCTCTGATCCGGATCTCTGATCCGAGTTAAAGACTCACCGGAAACGCTGCCGACTCGGATGAGTGGGGTCTCTGATTAGGCTTCAAACATTCATTAAAAATAAACAGTGGGCTCATGCTGAGCTGCAAACATTTAGGTGTTAGTAGATGTACAGTGCAGCTGATATGATGTGAACATATGACGCACATTTATGTATATTTATTCTTTGCACATTTTGCGTCTTTGTTCCATGTGGTTGCTTTTCTTAGCTATTTAAACTATTTCATTCTTAGTTTATAGTCTGAACACTTTGTATTTTTGTTGCACGTCTTATTTCTAATTGTGCTCTATTCCTATATACTCTGCTTATATAACTTTTTTTCAAAACAACGAAAATAAAACCTTTTTATCTACTTGATTAGAGGACATTCAAGAGTGAACCCTCTCAATGTAAAGGCTTATCCAAAACAGTACCAAGGATCATTCAGGGCAGAATGACTTCAGAAAGAACAGTCTCTGAAAGATGACGGTACGTCAGAAGTCAAAAACAAAGGGAGCTGATCTAAAATGGAAGCAACTGAGAGTCATCTGCAACACATACTCTGAAGATTAACAAATTACTCAAGTTATGTTTTTAAAACATTCCCATTAAATATTAGTCAACTCTGTCGGTGTGTTAGCAAAATATCTCACAAACCACTGGACAGATTTTAAAGAAACTTTCAGAAAATAATCCTTGGATCTACATCTATAATTGATTAATGCTTGGAGTAAACCCAATTCAAGATGGCCACCACAGCTAAACAGACCTTAGCCAATATACAACTGGCTATAATTCAGTCAATTACACACATATTAATCTAAACTTGGTGTGGTAGTAGCTGGGAGTCCAACACATACGTTGAGCATGACATCTCGCAATATCACAAGATCAGGAATATTATTTTCAAGGTTTTACCAAAATACAACACCGTCATTTCTTAACAAAAGATGATCTTAATCTAAAGCTGTTGCCTGAAAGGCAGTGGGCGAAATGCTTGACTTAAAGGAAATCTAGGTCTTTAACTTAATACAGAAGGTTTTAAAGAAGTTAACAGACAGTATGCTTGCAGCAGTTGTGTAGATGCTTTAAATTCCCACAGCACCTAACTTGGTTGGTAAAATAGTTTGTAATTAGCTGTTGTAAGTAAATTAAAGGTCTACCATTCCTTAAAAGAATGCATATCAACTTCTGCCTTTCGTGCCAGTTTTATTCAAACATCATTCTGTGTTGAAAAGATTACAGCATTTTAGTCAAACCTTGTAACTGGCATTATGCGTAATCTCAGGTCTTATTGTGAGATTCTGCGAGATGTGTTAAAGCTCCGAATATATGTTTGGAATTAATATAAGTTACTCTCACACCAAATTTAGCTTAATATTTGTACATTTGAATAAGTTACAACTATTTTTGTGTTGGCTAAGGTTGACTGGCTGAGGCACCCATCTTGAATTGGGTTGTCAATCAGTTGTAGATGACATGGGTTATGGGCACCAAACCCAAAGTTTACAATGGTAGAAACAGAAAGACCCAACGGAAACCATGTGTCGATTCATCCACTTTCCAGCACTGTGGGAAGCTGGTGCTCATCTCCTGCGGGCAGACCTTGGACAGATCCTGAGTCCCCCAGGGAAACCATCCGAAAAGACCGACCTCTAGGGGCAGGGCAGGATTAGGACCGTCATTTCCTTGTGCATTCTCAGTCATTATATTCTGTTCTCCCAAGTCACGCATCATTTGGACATAAAAAGTTTTACTTTAAATGTTGTTCATAGTATTAAAAGCTACTTTTGAGCAGCGGAATGAAGACACAGACAGGCAGCAGGGGGGTACGGAGCTTTAGTTCTGTACCCCCCTGCTGTAGGATGCAGAAGAGAGTGCACCAGTAAAGCAGAATATGTCAGAATACTTTCTTAAACAATTGTCGTTTGTAAATTATCCCGTTTTTATGATTGTTTGGAGTAAAACTGCAAATGTAATTAATTGTCCTACTTGGAAGAAATCCTACTTTGAGCATACAAACTGTATATATATATATATATATATATATTACAACGGTCCACCCGTTCCTATATAGTCCAAAAAACTATGTTCCATTCTGATTGCAGCTGGTCCTGTTTAAGAAGTACGGGGCTACAGGACTACACTGTTCTAGATAAACAGCAGAACCAATTAAACACAGTTGTGTGGTGATTGTGGATTTTGGGCTGTTTGTTGGTGTGTGTGAGTACTTCCTGGTGGGCGTGGCCAGACGTGTGATTGACATCTCGTCAACACTCCTTCCTCACCTGCAAAGGATCTGGCTGATTACAAGGACAGGTGTACTTAAGGCGGCGGCAGGAACCAGACCAGCGCTGGAGCATTACCTACTGGTGGTAAAGTCGCTGAGCCTCTGTTAAAGGACTTGTTATTTGTGAACTTGTTTTGGTCAACTCTGTTTCGCTTCTGCCTCTGTGGATCCAGTCTGGTTTCTGTTTTGAAACTCCTGCCAACGCAAAGTACCTACCTGTTTCTCCCGTGCCTGTCTGTCTGCTCTACGTTACCACCTGGATGGAATTACTCTCCGCACACTCGCTGAAAGGATCACAACAACAACCTCCTGGAACCAGTACTCACCACTTCTTTGCACCTCTAATTTGTGGAACTCTCAGCTCATTTCGTAAGAACATTTACCTTCTCAACCGTCACTTACCGTCCTTAGGTTTCCAGTGTTTTTCCTCCACTCTTGCAGATCCCGATTCCCGTTCCTGTATATATTAGTCTTCACTGTAAATAAATCTCTTACCGTTATCACCTGGTCTCCTGTGTCTGTCTGCCGCCGAACTGCTCAATAGAAAAAACTCTGAAACCTGACAAGTTGTTGACTTTTAAAACTTTCATTTTTATTTGAGAAAGTCAAATGAAAGTGTAATTTCTGTGCTTTTTATTGGCAACTTTAGAACATTTCCAGTTTAAAAACTACAGTACTAACTCTCTTTAAACCTTGACTAAACCATTCCTATCGGGTAGTTACTGGGTAACTACAGGATAGTTACTGGGTAACCACCTGATGGTTACATTCCTGATACCTACCAGGTGGTTTTGTACCTGGTATCCATCGGTAGTTACCAATAAGTACCTAGTAAGCAAGCAGTGAGAAGTCAGTAACTGAAGTGTGCTTAGATTAAAGTATAGTTGATAAGTTATGTTTAGGTGGCTTTAAATTTATTTAAAGTATTATTTAGAACTGAAAAAGTTTTGTTTAAATATGTGAGTTCTCTTAAAGTTAATTTGAAACACTGAATTTAGGATTGGAGACCCCAGAGTTAGATGATTGCACACGTAGAGTTTAGTCTGAGTTTGTGGTAGCGAATACAACTGTATAGGAGGATCAATGTGTGTGACAACATAGTGTGACCCCCCCCCCCCAAAAAAAAAAACAACACACACACACACATTCACATTTTAAGTATTACATTATCTGTGTTTAAGTCTGTCTGCTCAAATATATACAGTTGTATATAAAAAGGTTTTGCCAGACACAGCTTATCTATTCATCAGCTGATCATGTCTTTACACATCTTGCAAAAAACCCACTTCCAGAAATACACACTAACATCATTGATTCAACATGATTTTCCTGAATTCTGATCAATTATTCATAGTTGCTTAAGATCAGAGCTCTCAAGTTTTGATCTTTCTCTCCATCCTCTCAGCTGTTATATTGTAAATACTGATCAGTAAACAGCTGTAACTTGTTGTTTATTGGTATTAGTAGCTTTAGCTAACCTGAACATTTCCACCTGAACTTCCTGCTGTCTTTCAAACAACTTTCTTTCATGCCTACATCTTTATCTTTCTGCCTCTCCATCTTTAGCTCTCTGTCATCAGATGAGAACATGACTCACACGAAAACAATCGCGCTCCTGCGCGTGCTCGAGGGGCGCACGGGAGCGCCACTGTGGACACAGAGTGGAGCGGGTCTCCTCTCTGCTGTGAGATTGACAGCTGTCAGTGATGGGGAAGTGGGGGGGGCTTACGGTACGCTGCAGAATGAGTGCTTTCTCACATTTAGCCGCCAAAGTAACTAGATTTGTCGCTAATCGCTTTAAAAAAATGCTAGAGGGATCTGAAAACTCGCTAAATATAGCGTTAAAGTGACAAAAAGGCTGTGTGCGTGTGTGTGTTTTTTTTTGCGTGAGAAATATAAAGTGGGGCGTGAGAGGGCCAAATGCAGGACTTTTGGCTGTCCCACTCAGGGTGATGCGGGACAAGGGAC
>NC_051446.1:4375525-4376594 GCF_001649575.2 Kryptolebias marmoratus | reverse complement strand
TGTAGCTGTAACAATTACATTTAACTAGCTAAATGTTGTAAAAAGTGACATCAGAAAATCCACACTACATTTTTAAACAGTGTTTGAAGCTAAATGTGACAAAATTTAGGCATGAATTTTGAGCACAAGCTCGTTTACAAACGGCGCCCCATAGGTTGGCAAGTATGTCTATGTTCAATTTAAATGACTCCCTTTGAGTGAACAGCTTGGATTGGTGGTTTTAATAGTCTGACATTTCAATTCTATTATTTCCTTATAGTTACAAACAAGTTCAGCTTTCCGCCTGAACTTTTCACAGAGGGTGTACTTGTCCTCACTGACACCTCAGATACAGAAGTTGATATAGACATTTTTGATGAGTTGGTTAAGTATGCTGTTTCAAAGTTGGCTACAGAAATCAGGCAACAACCGGTAAAACAGCTCTACAATAATTTGGAGTAGGTTTCTTCATGATACTGAATGAATATTGGTCACATTTAACAACCTCTCTGATCCCAAGGTATTTTTCTTTGAGAAACTGTAAAATGCTTGTACATGTTGAATGCCTATTCCACACTGTTACCAGATATAATTTGTGTTGTTGGGCATTCTCATGCATTTTGCAGTAATTTCGTTTTATTGTTTTATGGCCTTTTTTCTAGATATTGAGATCAGTTTGGTTGAAGATGAAACACAAATGTCAGTTTCAATCCCTCTCATCCCCCCAACATCACCAGTTTCATTGTCAGACCATTCATCGTCCTCAGCTTCTTCCTGCTCATCAGATTCAGCTATTATTCTGAAAGTACAAAGAACCGGAAGAAAGGCCTTGGAGAGCTTGATGGTGATGAAGCAAAAGCTAAGCTAAAGGTTATTTCCAGTATTCAACCGAAATCAATCAATCAATCAATCAAATTTTATTTGTATAGCACATTTCAGCAGCAAGGCATTTCAAGGTGCTTTACATAATTAAAAAAACAAAATAAAAACAGCATGTGACAATGAATAAACAGTAAGAAAGAGAAAAACATTGAAGACATCAAAACCCCGCACTCTAACCCTAATTTAGCCATAAGCAACTCTAAACAGG
>NC_051446.1:4365812-4373269 GCF_001649575.2 Kryptolebias marmoratus | reverse complement strand
AGTTTTTGCCCCTCGGTCTTGGGGGCTGTCAACATGAATGTTGAAATCACCGACAATTATTAAACAATCATAATCAATGCAAATGAGAGATAGAAGCTCATTCAAGTCCGTGAAGAAATTTTTCTCATATGTTGGGGTTTTGTATAGAGTTATGGCCTTTTACCTCAATTCCAAGATACTCAAAAGACGTGAAATTTCCCAAAGAGATTTTACTACAAGCACTAACCATTTGGGTGTTTAAACTGAATCTTTCTTACAGGTGTATACTGTCCTAAGGTCAAACCCAAAGGATGAGGAAATCTTCAGTGAATACAACAAAACTAAGACACTGTCAGATGCAACTCGTCAACAAATGGTCAAAAATCACACGGGTAAGAATTTCTGATGATGATAGAAAGCAGTGTTGAGTGAGCAGAATAGCAATATATTCATTTGTTTTTAAAAGGAGGATCCCACCCGTAAGTATTTGGACTAACTGTGCACTGGGGATTGCAACGCTTTTTCCATATCTCCAAGATCCGTACTCAAAAAATGGTTATGTAAGTGTTAATATCTCTGAAACTCAATGTCTTTGTAACTGAGGAATGTTGTTACAGTTGAATCGAAAATGTCTTCCTTTGTTCCATTTTTTTATTGTTTGATTGTGTGTGACTGATGTGCTTTTGAAAACATCTTCACAATGTACATAGTCATCATGATAAGCGTGTAGGGATACAACAGGAAGCTGTCAAACAAACCCATTCTCAAGGAAATCTATTAGGTGATCAACCATCTGCTTCTGCAAATACATCACATGTTCCTGCTGTTCTCACACAGGACTCGCTTGTTGGAATGTGTGGCTCTTACAAGCTTCTGCTCTTTCTGAAAGTGCTGTTCAAACAGTCATTTCTTCTGTGGAGGAAGTTGTTAGTGATGTTCAGAGTCAAGTAAGGGAAACATTTTCTCCTGATAATAAGGAATCAGACATTTACAAAAGAGTTGAGCACAGTTTAAACCAATTGCATAACCCTTTTTCAAAATTTAACACTGAGAAAAAAAGACAAAAATATTATGATGAAAAATAGGACATAGTTGAGCCTAAAGAAGTTGTACTTGGTGTCAAGACTGGGGCTGAGCGTGGCAAACCCAATATGCAGACTCACAATTCCTTCTTCTAAAAAAACTAATTTATTAACAAAATAATCAAATGCAAAAACAAAAGGCTGACGTGGCAGCAAAACTAAACATAACCAAACCTAAACATGAGCAAAACATGAAGCAAAACATACCAGCAGGGAACCAAGAACAATGAACCAGTGAGGAAGTGGAGAAAGGGACTGGGTTTTAAAGACTGAGGGAAATCAGCGAGAGTGGGCACAGGTGGAATGATTACGAGGCTTGGGACAGGTGGAGATGGGCGTGGCAGGTAGACAAGAGATAGACTGAGGAGAAATGAAAGATGGCAGGTGCAGAGAACATGAACACAACAAAAGAGGAGACCAGAAACAAACATCAAACCCAAAGAAACAAACAAAACCGAATCCTGACACTTGGTATAAGATTGGATACACATAGACAACTACAGGTGTTTATAGACAAATACCCGTAATGGACAAATACATGTATGTACCCATTTTAGGTACAATAAACTCAATTTTTAAGAATAGTGAAATTAGAGAATTCTTCTTGAATAAGAAACAAAGACAAGCAGGTTTATACAAAGACATTACTGATGGATTATATTTCCAAAATCCTTGTCTGTTTTCACAACAGAAACATGCTTTACAGATTTTGTGTAGGGATTTGGGTTTTGTTTTGTTTCTTGGTTTATTTTGTTAATATGTGTTCTGGTTTTGTCATTGTTGTGTCTTGTCATTATTCACTCCTCCTCTGTCTGCACTTGTTTACTTGCCACGCCCATCTCCACCTGCCTTCACTTGTAATCACTCACCTGTGCCCACTTCTCATGATTATTCCTGTCTTCAAAACCCAGTCACTTTCTCCATTCCCTCGCCAGTTCATTGCCTCATGTACAGTCTGTGTTGTTCATTCCCTGTTAGTCCATATTTAGTTTAGTTTAGTTTTGGCTGCCACGCCAGCCTTTTTGTTTCCTTTTGTTTTGCAAGTTTATTTAAAAATAAATTTTTGTTTCCTTAAGTATGAGTCTGCACTCTGGGTTCCTCTCGCTCTCCACCTCTCATGACATTTTGCTTTATTATGATGATTTTGAAACTGCTAACCCATTGTGTTCTAAGAAAGGGATCCATAAATTGGGCTGTATTTATTTCACATTAAAAACCTCCCACCGAAGGTTAACTCTGTGTTAATGAATGTGCATTTGGCTGCACAGAAGACTATGGTTTTGAAGGAATACTAAAGCCTCTGATTAATGACTTGAAAATTTTAGAAACCAACGGAATCCTGTTTCCATTTAGTGAAGAGCCAATGTTTGGTTCTGTAATTCAAGGTACAGGTGATAATACTGCTTTAAATAGCTTATTAGGTTTTGTTGAATTGTTTAGTGCAACAGACTGGTGTAGGTTTTGTTTAATAAATAAGGAAGAAATTTAGTCTGTTTTTATTGAAGATAATTCTGGACTTGTTCTGCGCTCCAGAGAACTTCATTCTGAACATTGTAATGCATTACATGAAGACCCTGCTCTCTCTTCTGTTTATGGAGTTAAAAGATCTTGTGTTCTAAGTTCATTAGAATATTTTCACAGCACTGACAATTACGCTGTTGATATAATACATGATTTGTTGGAAGGGGTCGTACAGTATGAGCTCAAACCTTTTTTTCAATACATGATCAAAAATGGCTACATTTCTATTGGCACAATATTAGACAGGATACAAAGTTTTAATTATGGCTTTGTGGAGCGCAAAAATAAACCAAGTGTGTTAAAAATAGATGATAACAGCAAGCACTTAGGTTTAAATGTATCCTCCGTAATACTCCACTCAGTTTTGGAGACACAGTTGAGGGTAACAATAGCCACTGGAACCTTATTCTCCTGTTGATGCAGATTTTTGACATTGTGTTGTCCCCAGTCTTTACTGATGGCATGATATGGTACCTGAAACATCTGATCTGGGATCACCATAACATGTTTAAGAACTTGTTCCCTGACAGAAAATTAATTCCTAAACACTACCTAATGGTTCACTATCCAAGGTGTATAAAGAAAATTGGCCCTCTTATATACATGTGGTGTATGTGTTTCGAAGCCAAGCACAATTTTTTTCTTTTAAAAGTCTGTAAAAAATTTTAAAAACCTTACAAAGTCTCTTGTAAAGCAACATCAGTGTCAATTGGCCTTTAACTATGAAAACTATGATTTTACAAGGTTTGAGTTTGGTCCTTTAAAATTGAGAAGAATTGATACCTTGGAAGGTGGACTTTTATTGTGTGAGGTATTAAGTGTAGATTCATGCTTAAATGTTTCAACCACAAAATGGGTAAGAAACTATGGCACTGAATACCAAGTTGGCCTGTTCTTATGTACTGCAATGTCCAGTGATCTACCTGTGTTTAAGAAAATTTACTATATCATAATACATGAACAACATGCATTCATAATAGGCTGCAGTGTGACCACCTTGTACTTTGATGAACACTTCCATGGATATTATATTGAGGAAAAAAGTAATGAACATGCTGTTATCTGCACTGACCAGCTGACATATGTCAGACCCTTTGATAAGCAGTCTTCTAATGAAAACAAGAACATGTTCATTGTTCCATATTGTTACATGTTTTAGAAAGTTTTAAATTGTGGTGCTGTTTTAGAATAAATGCATTTCAGAAAAATCATTGCCTCTTAAATGTTTATTTCCCAAGAAATTTCTAAAAGTTCAAAACAATAAAATTTAAACCTTTTTAGTAATAATTACAAATAACTGTCATGTAGTTAAAAAAAACTCTTGTAGAGTTAATATTTAGGCTCTGACACTGAGTTAGTGTTAGTCAGTGTTAAATTATTAACACCAGACAGACTTAGTATTTGACACTTAATTAGAATTAAGGTACCAACTCTCCAAAACGAGTTAAATGAACACTCTCTGGTGTGGGCCCATATAGACAGTGTGTAATCAAATCTGACGGTGTTAATCTGGGCATCCTGGATTTGCTGTGTAGGTTTGAGTCGTCATCAGAACGGTGTTCTAAACAGTCCTTGGCTGTGGTCCACTTGTTCTTTGCTCTGCCATGTTTTTCTAACCTGTGATATATATTGTTTGAAAATAAAATAAAAAATCTAATAAAGTTAATGCTGTTTCAACATCTGCAATCATAAACCAGGGTTATTCAACTAAGTTGTTTGGCCACTAATGAACAGCATACAAACAAAGGCTGTTCGCCTAACGATTAAGGTACCTCTTACAGTTTTTTTTTTTAAATTAACTAATTTGCGTGCCTGACTAAATCAGCTGTGGACCACTTTTGCCAGTTCATATTAATATTTCATATTAATAACTTAACTGTTAACGCTAG
This sequence comes from Kryptolebias marmoratus, assembly GCF_001649575.2. Taxonomy (NCBI): domain Eukaryota; kingdom Metazoa; phylum Chordata; class Actinopteri; order Cyprinodontiformes; family Rivulidae; genus Kryptolebias; species Kryptolebias marmoratus. Next base: position 4,368,798 of record NC_051446.1, on the reverse strand, counting down.
CTACTGTGTTATGCCTGTGTAAATCATTTTAAAGTTTACGTAAGTGTAAATTTCTATTTCTGTTTTTTATAACTAACAAACTACACATATGAGTGACACCGTAAATACCCCCCTTCTGAACCGAACCACACCCCACCCCCAATACACACACACGCACACAAACACAAACACACACACACACACACACACATACACATACCAATTAAGGTTACAGGCCAAGCTCATAATCACCTCCCATAAGCAGACAGTATGGGTATATTATACATTTTCTTAGAGTCTGTTGAGTATTGCAGCTGTTAACCTGTGTGTCCCTGATGTCCCCAGATGCCACATGGCTAAAAAGAAATGTATTAAGGGATAATAGTGGGAAAATGTGTATTATTTTTGGTTTAAAGAGCTCCAGTGACTTCTGTCTTGCTCAGAGAAACTCATAACATGGCTTTTTTGAAAGACAAGAGGGTCCCCTTTAAGATGGTACCAAACACTTATAGACCTTTGACAAATGTTCGTACCATGAGCCTAAACCAGACATACACCAGTTGTTAACTTCATGAGCTGATAACTAGGACTAAGCTACCACTTTGGAAGGGCTATCATACCAAAGTATGATCTAGAGACATATATATTTTTAAAAAAATTGTCATTAGGCTTTGCCACCCTGAGATGGACCAAGTTGTGACATTTTGGCATCTGGCCCATGGACTATTAAGGCTCTGTTTTTGTCCAGTCTGATAGGAGAATTCAAAATCAATTTTCATCACTGGGTCACATGACATGGAAGCTATTAAAAAAAATCAATAATCATAATAACAAATTGGAGATGCATTAAAATCTGTGTCTTGTTTGTCCAGTTTTGGTCAGCAGTTCACATGACATGGAAGCTAAATATTTTTTGTTTCTCATGTGTCATTCATTCAGCATTTCCTCCTGGAGGTGAACAGAGTGTCATCTCCCTGTCAGTCAAATGGCATAAGAAGACACTGTTGAATCAGAAGTGAATCTGATGAATATCCAACCTAAAACTGACTTTTAGGTTCTAATTTATCCGGTACCATCAGAACCATCCATGGATCTGAACCCAATCAGCTCACAGTGTTCACAACCGGCGGAAAAATGCAAGAAGAAGACGAATAATAAAAAAAGAAAGCTGAACAAAACTAGAGTTTGTAGTTTATTTTGTTTTTTTGTTAACAAATTCAAGCTGTTCCACTCCACTCCAGCTGGGGGCGGTATTACACTACAACGTTGCTTGGCAGCCGCCGTTAAACCAAAGAAGAAGAAAAAGGAAAACCAGTACAAGAAGAAGTGACCAACACAGGAGGAAGTTGGTAAGTTAATCTCATGTTGTGTGTTTGAACTGAACGGCAGCGTCTGAAGGAGAAGTGATGGGAGATTGTATAGTTTATCAGTTAGGGTTAACTGCATCATACAGATTACTGTATTTAACGAACAAAATGGCTTCAGCTTCTCAGTTGAAGTTTCGCGCGCGGGCTCAGCCCGTGGACTACGTCACTGGTGGAACAGCTGCACAGATGTTTGTTTACGGCGGTATCCGACGGAGCTGCGACTAGTTGGAGCCTAAAAACTTTGAGGAAATAGGGACATTTTCCGCTGCAGTCTCACTGGATCGACCAGGGAGCCACGTGGCCGTGTTTTGAAAGCACTAATTACTTTGGGGGCTTTCAGACGGACCCTAACAGTCCCGGTGTGATAGAACAACTGGTGGCGAGAATAACTGGTGGTGGCAGCTGGGAAAGGAAGTTCAACTTAAAGAACTACAAATCTTTGCAAAATACGATCTGATTCCGTAAGTTATCCATGAAGATCTCACGAATAACTCACTAGAAAGACGTTTTATTGCTTTAATATTGTATGTTGCTTTTTGTGAAATAATATTTGCAAAACCGCTGACACAGAGCTCGTAAATTACGTAAAACTTGCTGGTTTTATGTGCAGTTTGCGAGTTTGAAAATCACCGAAGGAAGATCGAAATAGATCTCAAGATGCCATAAAACAGATCCCCCTGAAAGCCAATATAAATGTTGAACCATGGCAAATAAAATAAAAGCTTTTAGAAGAACGACTGTTTTTTTTTATTTCTCATATCTCCCTCATATGATATATTTAAATTACACACTGACTGAAACAATAGCAATAAATAGCTCATTTGCTGATTAAACGTGTTTCCACAGCATTATGTGAAAAGAATTTCTTTAAAAACAAAGTTCCTAACTCATTTACAGCAGGCATTGCTACCGCAGGTTTTTGAACCAGTTTCATCTTCACCTATTGATTTCTTCTCGTCCTATTACTTCAAACAAAGTTTGTCTTTATTATTTTCATCAAGTGGCCCTAATACTCCATCGTAAGAGACAGCCCGTATATACCCTTTTACATCCAAATTGCGTTGAAATGTTCTCGTAACTGTTTCAGACTGACTGTCACCAGTTGTTCTAACACTGTTCTCAAAAGCATCAACAGCTGTGGGTTAATATAGAACTGATATTGAACTAGTAGGCAGGGATAGTGTGAGTGTCATTGCTATGATAGTCTAGTGGTCAAGGCTGCATTAGTTCTACTCGAAGTTGACACTGACACCAGTTCGAAACTAGGTAATATTTTTTTGGGAGTTTATTTTATGGAATAGAAAAATACTTGCTGTCAGCGTTTGACATATTTAATAGGTTTGCCAGTGACGGTTATACGTCATTCGCATGCTTTAAACGAAAGCAGAGCACGTACTTTACATCCTTAAAGTGATTGTAATATAAGTAACCATAAATCGCGCAGCCTTCTAATTTCTGTGATGAGTCTGCGGCGAGATGTCTTTAGTAGTGTGAAGGCGCAATTGAGGGGCTCCCCTTACATAAGCAAAGTTTTGTTTGCATGATTAAAAAATTACCAAACCATTTGTGACGTTAGCAGGGTTTTAAACAGGCAACGACAAAGCCACCTAATGTTTACAAACATCTGCGTGCGGACCCCG
>NC_051446.1:4362218-4364810 GCF_001649575.2 Kryptolebias marmoratus | reverse complement strand
CTGCATGCCAGCAGTTTGATTCTTGTATGCTTATATATGAGGGAGATGTGTCACAAGTCAATCTGGTCGTGTGAACGACTCTGTTCTTTGTGCAAGATTCTTTGCTCTGAATGCTTTTCTGTGAATATCAATTCTTTGCCACGTCAGTGTAGCCTGCGAAAACAGAAATTTATTCGCCAGATATGATGTCTGATTAACTTTTTGCGAACAGTTTTATTACGTTAGCAACATTTTCACCAGGCATCAACACAGCCACCTATGCTTTAGAAACATCTGCGGTGCGCATAGGTTTGAACCAGTTATTCTCGCCACCAGTTGTTCTGTCACACCGGCTCCACTCTACTCGGCTCGCTTTGCGAGCGTTCACATCTGCATTTTTTCGCACTCGGCCCCTGCTTTTTTGGTCCCTGCTTCGGAGTCGGGCCAGCCCTGCTTTGTGCGCGGCGCAAGCTTAGCTCCTGTTCACTCATTGGTCGTGGGTGTGACCAGATGTAAGCATAAAGCGAGAAGGTAGGAATATAAACAACAGCGTTAGCTTACCCTGTAACGTTTATGCTGTCTGTCCCCCAGCTGAAGGCGCTGTAAAGCCTGAATCTCCAGCGGATAACAGCTGTCCTACTCTGCGCAACAATCGCGGCATCCAGAGCATTTCTTCCACTGCGCCTCTCTTCCTGAAGTCTCAGGAGAATCCCCATAAGTTTAAAAAACACCAACAACACAGGGCCAACGTTGTCCATAGTGCTTTCATTGTCTACACAACTTGTGCTAAGTTTCGGTAGCGCACACCACCTGGAGCAGAGAAACAAGTAAAACCTGGAGGATAGTGGCTCTCCAGGACCAGGGTTGGCCACCCCTGTCATACGAGGACATTGCACCGAACAAAAATACACAGCAAACAAAAGCTTGGGTCTCAGGAGGTCCGTTCAGTTGTTGTCCGCCTCGGCCCGCTGTTCACCCTCCTTGGTTTGATTTAATCCACTGGAGTACGCTTCCGACAGGAAGACAGGCAGGCTTGGACCAGTTTTAAAAATATAGTTTTTATTTATTATCAGTGTGGTTTTAGATTGGGAAGGAATTCCAGAGAATAGGTTTATCAAACTCTGAGTTTATCCATAAACTTTCCCCAGAGGGGAACCTCCGGGTTTTAATTTCAGAAAGGTTGATTGAACTGAGGTTAAATAACTCCATATTTCCTAACCTTGATCTAAGAGCGTGCACGTGTGCAAAACAACGTCATCATCAACGGGGCAATGGAGTCACCATGGCAACCGCAGGAAAACCCGAGTTGGGCCAGTTCTCAGGTGAAACTGAACCACTTGGACACAACTGCTTCCCACAGTCAGCACAGCGACACCTGCTGGCAGTTTGTCAGAACTGCGCCTGACCTGATAAAGCCTTAATACTCATGTTTCAAACATATTGATATAAATGTATAAAACCGTGTGGAATGAGTCAGTACTGGTTTGTATAATCCATAAGTGTCTGGTGACACTTCAGCTTCATGTGCTTGAAATGGTTGAGGCCATCAACTGGTGTTAAAGTTTATTTTCATTACAGAAATAAAATGATATTTAGTGATGACAGGGTTGATTTTAACACTTTTTTATTTTTCAAATAATATTTTGGTTTATGACTTTGTAAAGTGTAAAAGAAATCTACATTTTATCTCCCTGCCTGCCTCTGGACTGATGTTGTCTTATATCTGTAGGAATTTTATTTAATAACCACTAAACACTAATGAACACCAATTAATCTCTCAGGATTACTCTGTTATCACCACCATCAGAGTTATTATAGTTAGGTAACTTGGCAAGAGTGACATGTAGCCTGGTCTCTTCTTTGCAGTCACCTAAAGCTAACTAGCTGTAGGAGGGACGAATCTGTGAGTTAATAAATTAATGGAGAACCACAATCATGATTCCCAATTCAGCAAAATGACTCATGAGTTTGGAATGATTCTGTCAGAACTCACACATCACTATTGTCTTTATTTTGTGGCAATTGTAGATATGTTTTATTCAGCAAAATAATTTCTGTTAATTATATCCAAGGTATGAGGTTAGATAATGCTACTGAGGTAAACGAGTGAATCTGATGAAAAGTGATAGAGTTAAAAAACAAAAAAACAAGTGGGAATGAGAGCACATTCAGTCTAGGTGAAAACATCTCTCCTGATGTCAGGTTTTATGAAGTAATTCTGCTTTGATATCAGTCAGATTGATTCAAAATGACTAACTCCCGTCAGACAGCCGCTTCAGGTGGGAGGAGGCTGGCAGAAACAGGCGTAAACTCTGTTACCATGGTGATAGACTCTCAGAAGACTCAAGAGTTTTCATAAACTCAGGGTTAACTAACTTTGAGTCTTCACTGAATTCACTTTCTGAGACCTCCCCCTGGGACATTTGCAGCTGTAGCCTCGGGCACACACACACACACACACTACAGGTGCTGGTCATAAAATTAGAATATCATGAAAAAGTAGATTGATTTCAGTAATTCCATTTAAAAAGTGAAACTTGTATATTATATTCATACATTACATACAAACTCATATATTTCAAATGTTTATTTCGTTTAATTTTGATGATTACA
>NC_051446.1:4357177-4360779 GCF_001649575.2 Kryptolebias marmoratus | reverse complement strand
AATCATCAAAATTAAACGAAATAAACATTTGAAATATATGAGTTTGTATGTAATGTATGAATATAATATACAAGTTTCACTTTTTAAATGGAATTACTGAAATCAATCTACTTTTTCATGATATTCTAATTTTATGACCAGCACCTGTATATGGCTAAAAGGCATTAATCCACACCTGTTAATTAACTTCAGGTGTTTCAGGGCTTGGCCCTTTATCTCCAGAGACACTTTGCAGAAGGCTGTTTTCTATTCCAACATGAGTTGTGTGCGGTGTCAGCCCCTGTTAGGGTCTCCTGGGACAAATTGATGGTTTATCAGGGGTCAGACTAAGAGCAAATTGACTACCTTGATGAAGAAGACCAAAGGAGATGGGTGACTTCACCTGGAGCCAGCCAAACACAGTTAGAGTTTAAACAGCCCACTGCTCGCGTGACCCTGCTGCTGGCTTCAAAGAGTTGATGCTTTTTAACCAGTCAAGATTTATTCCATCAATCTATCTAACACAAACCTGACACTTCCATCTTTTTTTTTTCTGCAGGTGTTTCAGATGTGATCTATCCATCATGATCAGCACAGAGCAGGAGGCCCTGATTGGCCGAGTGTTTGACATCTATTTAACCGAACATCATTGTGAAGACATTCTGCAGCACGTTGCAGATACACAGGATGACGACGCACGCCATCACTCTGTGGTGGTTAACGCCATGACTCTGTTTGAAGCCAACATGGAGGTGAGGTTAACTTTAATAAGAAAAAGTGGTGAGACTAAAGAGTCAAACATTCAACTAAATGTAATGTCTGTCTTCGAAATGATTGGAACACAGTCATACACACCTCATTGAGTGAACTTTTAAAGGTTAAAGTGAATACTGACTAATTATATTAAAGTAGTCCACCTCTTTTTTTTTTACAAACTGTTCTGGGCTGTGACCCACTTTTAGACATGAAGACAAGACATCAATCACACATGCGCTCACACCTCTATCACTTATCAGCACTGGCACACAGACACAAACCAACACGTGTTCTTTCTAAGGCCCTAATTACACATGAACCATCTCCTGGAAGCATTAGAGACTTCCCAGTGTTGATGGGGGGAAATTTACACCCTTACATGGTAACCCTGTGTCTGTTGAACCTGCTGTAGTTTCCACCCCGGGTCACTAGCTGGCGCTGACACGTTAGATTATAATGAATGTATATGATCTATTTTTTATAACTGTGGTAAAGTAATTTGTATCAGTTTGAAATGTTATTTTTGATTACTGTTGGGTTTGATTTGTTGAGGACATGTTTGCTTTGAAAGTTAAATGATTATTGGTAATTTCTTTTTAAACAAGTTTGATCTCTTGCTCATCAAAATGCTTCAAACAGTCTTGAATTGATGATGCAATAACATCCTTCCCACTGGAAGAGTTTACTGGTTGATTAGGAGCTAAGTGTTGTTATTTGGTATTATAAGGACTCCTGTCAGTGTATTCTAATATAATTCAAAACAAATCAAACAAATTCTTTTTATGTCACTAAGCTGTCTGTAGCAGAGAAACATATCTTGGATATGACATCCTAAAATCACCTGTTACTGCATTATCACAGATCCCTTCATCTAACACTTGTCACAGAAGTCTCTCATGATTTGGGAACATTCAGATTCCAGGGTTTTCCCCAGAAAAGAGCCTAAGCCCGGTGGTAGGTGGCCGATCACCGGTCGACCGTGATTTAGTAAAAAGAAAGATTAAAGTTGACAGGAAAGTTGAAAATATGGCTATTTATTATGTGATATTATAAGATATTTATGTCAAATATTTACACAACTACAATTTTATAAAAAGGCACTTTTGAAATACTTTTTTAAACAAAAATACAAATAAAATAAATACTAATTGTTTGCACCTAATTTGAATCCTAATTTAAGTCACATTTACAAATAAATGAAATTAACAGAAATGAAAAAGTGCAAACAAAGCACCAACACACGTCTCACTTCCAGGCCAATGAATAACAACAGAGAACTCTGACAAACAGAGAGATGCTGTACTGTACTGAGCTTTTTGCGGCACAGGCTGCATGTTGGATCACTACATGGAACAAAACATATCTAATGCTGAATTTAATAGCATCATTTTACTGTCAAACAAGGATAATATTTTCACTAAGTACAAAACATGCTTACCATATTCGGTCTTGTAAAGCCACCCGCTGAATTTCAGCTCAACTAACCATTTTTGGTTAAACCCACTCGTTCCATGTTTATTGCTGCGACTCTGACAACATGCTAACTCCAGGTAGCTGAAGGAGGCTCGGCCTCAGGGCTCATTAGTGTCTCGCAGGGCTCCATGAACAGCGCACGGACCTGAGCGTGCGGTGGAGGCGTTTATACTTGAAACTTATGCCAGAGCAGTATTCTCCAAAAAGACAGGGCAGTACACTACGTAACCAGTGGACATACGGTAAAAAGAGAGCAGATGTTGTCACATCAAATATGGCTGCATGTATTCAGGAGGAAGAGCTGTTGTGTTTCTGGCTGTGATACAGAGAGGTTGTTTAAACTTAAAGCATTCAGTTTGACTTTTATTGATTTATTTGCTTTAGGTGTGATTCGCCCATCATAGGACTAATATTTCTATAAACACTCCTTTTTATCGGCTGCAGCAGTAATCTCCTTCTGTGAGTTTTGAGCTGTTTGATTATCTTTGTGATCTCTCACAGAAGTCAAGTCTGTGTATGTCTAATTTGAAGCTGTCCCTGTTGTGTTTTACAGGTCGGAGACTATTTCAACGCATATCCCAACCATATTCTGGCCATATTTGATGAAGTGTTACAGAGAAAAGCCATGGTGTTAACAAAGACTGCCTCACCCAGTCACAGGATGAGGAAGACTTTTCACACTCGTGTTACAGGTCAGCCATCCAGCTGCTTTCTGCTGTGAACTGAGGGGTTCGTTTGTTGACTTTTGTTCCAATATTTTCAGGTTTTCTGTGTTATTTGTTTTGTATTCAATGTGATGATACAGTGGGGAGAACAAGTATTTGATACACTGTTGATTTTTCAGGTTTTCCCACTTGCAAAGCATGTAGAAGATAATTTTTATCATAGGTCCTCTTCAACTGTGAGTGATGGAATCTCTAAAACAAAAATCCAGAAAAATACAATGTATGATTTTTAAATAATTAATTTCCATTTTATCGTGTGAAATAAGTATTTGATCATCTATCAACCAGTAAGAATTTTGGCTCTCACAGACATGTTAGTTCTTCTTTAAGAAGCCCTCTTGTTCTCCACTTATTACCTGTATTAACTGCACCTGTTTGAACTCGTTACCTGTATAAAAGACACCTGTCCACACACTCAATCAATCAGACTCCAGCATCTCCACTTTGCCCAAGACCAGAGAGCTGTGTAAGGACATCAGGGATAAAATTGTAGACCTGCACAAGGCTGGGATGGGCTACGGGACAATAGGCAAGCAGCTTGGTGAGAAGGCAACAACAGTTGGTGCAATTATTAGAAAATGGAAGAAATACAAAATAACGGAAAATCTCCCTCGGTCTGGGGCGCCATGCAAGATCCCACCTCGTGGAGCATCATTGATCTTGAGGAAG
>NC_051446.1:4355195-4356883 GCF_001649575.2 Kryptolebias marmoratus | reverse complement strand
AGAAAATCTTTGGAGGGAGCTTAAAGTCTGTGTGGCCCAGCGACAGCCCCGAAACCTGAAGGCTCTGGAGGAGATCTGTATGGAGTTGTGGGCCAAAATCCCTGCTGCAGTGTGTGCAAACCTGGTCAAGAACTACAGGAAACGTCTGATCTCTGTAATTGCAAACAAAGGTTTCTGTACCAAATATTAAGTTTCATTTTTCTGGTGTATCAAATACTTATTTCACACAATAAAATGGAAATTAATTATTTAAAAATCATACATTGTATTTTTCTAGATTTTTGTTTTAGATTCCATCACTCACAGTTAAAGAGTACCTATGATAAAAATTACAGTCATCTACAAGCTTTGCAAGTGGGAAAACCTGAAAAATCAACAGTGTATCAAATACTTGTTCTCCCCACTGTACATCTGAAATTATTACTATTCTTTCTTTCTTTCTTCTTTGTTTATTTTGTGGGGATATTAGGTTTGCTAGAGTAAACTGGAAGGGCCTAAACAATCCATTCAAATGCAGTAAAGTTTTGCACGATCAACACCATCATGATTCTCATATATTTTACTTACAAGAGACACACTTCTACTCCTAGATAATGACTTTGTCAGTTTTGTCTTTAAACAAATAGATTTTTTCTTTCAGGTTAAGACCCCAGAGGTCGCAGCCTCCTTGTTGTGGGAAGCAATGGAGGCTTTTATAAGGGGGGAGAATATTTCTTATAGGTCCATCAGAAAAGTCTACAAGAGAGAACCTGGTCAGGTTATCTGAGGGCATTGGGTTTTTACATTCCTAATACACAACTTTAAAGCAGACAGAGACCTTTACGGAAGGCATGTCTTTGCAAGCTGAACATGATCTTATCACATTACAGCACACCAATGAACCTTTGTCTAAATTTTATGAATGGATGATAAGACAAGTTAATTGCTGGCTTATCAACTGACATAAATATCTACATCCCAGTAATGTGTCATTTTGTGCAAGGTTTTCCCCAGTGTATTACAAGCCACCAGGCTTTCCCTCCCCCACCCCCAGGCTAAGCTCCGCTTGTTTATTGTAAAATACACCATTTTTAATGCATGTTTTTTTCCCACCCGCATCAACTTGACACGTTGATCACAGCGCGAGGGTGCGTGCCAACAGCAGGGGCGTGGCCAGAAATTTTGGGCCCCATGACAAAAAATCCAAATGGGCCCCTCTACCTGCCCGTGCAACTGCTGTAACCACATCTCTGGAATCTGACTCATTAAAAATCTTCAAATAACTAACTTAAAGGCTTGCAATTGTATCAGTTCCTTTGGTCTAACTTTAGTTCTAGCACAACTATGAATGCAAAGTCTATAAAATTGTTCTTGTGACTAATATATGCAACAGTCTACATACAGTACATGAGTCACTATTTGAAGCAAGTGTAAAAGCAGACAAAAAACCTCCCAAAGGCCATACTTTACTTTATTTTTTATTGCAAAAAATTTAAAACAAAAATTCTCTGCATTTTCTTGATTGATAAATGAAATATTTTAAGTGCACTCATAACTATAAAATTATATTATATATTCATTCACATAGATACAATTTTACATTTTACTAACATTTTAAAAGGATAGATACCTGATTATATACAAAAAATGCTAATTTCCACCTTCAGTCCTTCCCTGGAGAGGTTGATGTAATGATTAACAGACCATAA
>NC_051446.1:4282980-4355061 GCF_001649575.2 Kryptolebias marmoratus | reverse complement strand
CACAAACCTGGGTCTACATCCTTTACATGACTTTCTCTCTCTTCTTCCAGCTTGCACTTCTCATCCTCAACATCACTGCTTATTTCTTTCCCTTCCTCCACTTCCACACTTGTTCCTCCTCCTACCTGAGTGGGCCCAGGCTCTGTAAGATGTATACAATGCATATATGATATACACAGTATATTAAAATACGTCATACCAATTAATTGCACTAATACTGTGGAAACAGCAAATTGGCCCAAATTAACTACAGTTCTGTATCAAAACAAATTAATTCCATGCATGTTTGTATTGTTTCTGGGTGTCCAAATACTTCTCAAATATTTAAGTTATTGGCCCATATTAACCATCTATTTGTTTACCAAAATGACCTCACTTTTGTTCAATATCAAAATCAAATCTATATATGTTTACCAAGCAAAAGCATCAAATCAAGGTGGTGTTGTGCTAGAAGCCCAGCTCTAGGTTGCACAATGATAAAAAATGACTGCACTTATTCGGTAATAAAAGAGGAAAAAATGTAATGTGACTTAACAATTGCTCACCGTTTTCACAGGGGCAGGGAGGAGTTAGGATAGGATGATGGGTTGCTGCTGACTCTGACTCATCTGTTTTTAAGTGTGATAAAAGGATCAGACAAGGTAAATGTATGATCGCTGATTAAATGCTACTGAAATGCTAACTAATGCTAGCGTGAAACTACGCCAGCTGAGCTAATTAGGTTGATAATTACCCCTCGTCGAGAAAAAGTGGGTAACAGGTTGACACCCTTTCTTCTGTCTTTCTTTTTTCTCTTTCCTCTTTTGGAAGCCTGACTTTACCTTTTTTCTAGGGAGCATGGTTGTTTCTGTCGTTCGTTGTCGCTACTACTTACTGGCAGCTATTAAACAACGTATTGGCAAGTGCGCGCTAATTAAAGCAGGAACAAACCATATTGCGCGAGGGGGGGGCGGTGGGGTGTGTGTGGGTCTTTAGAAATGGACGTTTGCTTTTTGGACATCATGGAATGGTAAAAATGTCTTCTAGCTCCAAAGAACGGCAAGGAACATAGATACTTAAAATTATTTACCAGGACACTGGGAAAAAAAAGGTTCTGTCGGTCCTGGGCCCTTGGAATCGTCCTAACCTTTCCCCCCTATACGGCGCCCCTGGCCAACAGTGATGCAATCGCGCTGTCCCCGCCCCTGCATGAAGGCCCCATGCAGTTTCACTTCACGTGGTCATGCACCTCCCAGTTTTTGTAACTTTGCGCAGTTCGCGCACGCCGCGCTCCATTCATAATGGATGATTTTGGTGTTCTAGCGGAGCTGGTTCGCCTGTATCAGCATTTCTATGATCCCTCTGTGAGAGATCACACAGATAATCAAACGTCTCTAAACTCATGAAAGGAGATTACTGCTGCAGCCGATAAAAAGGAGTGTTTATAGACCACAGAGGTTAGCTGAGCTGGAATTCAGCGGGTGGCTTTACAAGACCGAATACAGTAAGCATGTGTTGTACTTAGTGAAAATATTAATATGAGGCGTGCTAATTTATCCTTGTTTAACAGTAAAATGATGCTATTAAATTCAGCATTAGATATGTTTTGTTTTTGTTGTTACATGTAGTGATCCAACATGCAGCCTGTGCCACAGAAAGAAAAGTACAGTACAGCATCTCTCTCAAAATTGTTGTTGTGTAAATATTTGGCACAAATATCTTACAATATCACATAATAAATAACCATATTTTCAACTTTAGTCTTTTTTTTTACTAAATCACGGTCAGTCGGCGATCGGCCACCTACCACCGGGCTTAGCCTCTTTTCTGGGGGAAACCCTGTTTTGTCATCATATAAAATATTGTTTCAACTTTAGACTTGTGTTTTTGAATAAATTTACCTGGATCACTCTCAAATAACAGTTGAATATTCTAAACCCCCAACAGACCGGTTCAGTATCAGACAGTATTTTCACGGTCCAGCCTTTAAAGGTGTGGTGGATAAATACAACAAAATAAAATGATACGATCAGCATGAAAATGGGGGTATTTTTAAAAACATAATAAACGTAAATGTAACGTGTACTCGCAGCTTTGTTAGTTGCATCCTGGTATTGCATTATCAACATGAGTAACCCTCTCCTCCCCCTGATGTTCTCTGATCAATATGGTGATGTTTAAACACGCCCTTCAAAATAAGATACACCACAAATATAAAGTGCACAAAGAATCCAACTCACCATAACGCTGAATCAGTGGGAGCCCTGAGCCTGTTTCTCAGTAACCAGACGGTTCCATCTAGGGCTTCCAGAGACGTTTGGTTTTTACTTGTTTTGCTGCTTGTGGGTTTGTTTTTAGCGGTAAGAATCACGTGATGTAGATAAGTGTTCTGACACGCATCAGGAGTGAGTCGTAGATAGATGGAGTGGAGAGAATCCAGTTATTTTTCAAAATAAATGTCGTTCAGACTCCGAAAATAAAAAAAAATGGAAACACTATAAGTTAATTATTCTTTCTGTGCGGCCCGGTACCAAATAACCCACGGACCGGTACCAGTCCACGGCCCAGTACTGGTCTGTATTATTTGAAATAATCTGGAATCCCTTCTGTTCTACGTTAAAGGTACAGATCATCAGATCATTCTGAACTGAGGACCACTTGATGTGTGTGTTTATATGCATACATGTAATGTGTATTGATGTATATGTGCATTTATAGATCTTTTGCTTCTTATATTTATTTAAATTTATTTTTATTTTGTGTTTTGTATTTATTTTTCTTGCGAGTGGGTAATTAGTTCAAAGTTTGAGTTAATTGTCAGTAAGGAATGCAACTTGTTCACTAATTCTGTTCTTAATGGTATCACAAACAGAAAAGCCCGACTGTAACAACATTTACATCTCTATAGTTCTGCCCGGAGCTGAAACATTTAAAACAAATGTCAGATTGTCAGTTAAGTGAAAATTTCTGTTGTCATCTGAAGTCAGTCAGTATTCTGCATTACTGTGTTTATTAAATATTGCCATTTTAGTTGTCAAGCTCAAATGTAAACAGTGTTTATTCAGAGATATATGTTTAGTCTTTTACGTGCAGCTTTAGCCTAAAGTTTCTAATCTGAAGTAAAAACATTTCCAAAGAACATTTTTTCAATACACTTGGGAAACCAAATCCACTTTTAAGTTGCTTTCCCCTCTGTACACCTATAAGAAACTTCAGTTAGACTGCAGGAAGAAATGATGATTAAAAAATAAATAGGTTGTGTGGACTGTGCAGCATGACTTCATCAGAACCTTATACATCAAGTTGATGATGTACAAAGGGGTGTATACATTTTTTATATGTTATCTGGATTCCCTGAGATGCCCATTAAACAGTTAATTTTAGATTTAATGGGAGTACCAGCACTTTTATCCCGACACAAGGATAAACAACCTTTGAGCACTGATGTTGATAATTACATGGTTCTGTTGGTATCTAAACATGTTTGTGTCCAGGTTTGCCGGTGTGTCCAGAACTGACCAGACACACCATTCCCAGGTCTAGAGATGTCGGACACTTCCTGTCTGTGACTGGTACTGTCATACGCACCAGTGTTACCAAGGTAACCACATGCATCACATGCTACCAGTTCAACACATGCACAGGACATCAGTGGACCCAAGCAGAGAAAGCATGCGGGGTCATTCTCTGCCTCTGTTCACTTTAGTTTTCATATAGTCCAATACAAATCTTTATCATTTACCAAAGGATCCTCAAGTTTTCTTCTTACCAAAAAGAGTTTCAGTCAGCCCCCAGCACAAAGCCAGTTTGTTCAGTTTCTGTCGGTCACTGACTCTGATGCTGCTGTTTAACAGACAGCTGTAAACTAACCGTACAGTTATAAAACTAAACATGTTACTGAAAACACTGAAGGATCCTGAAACACCATTTTGAAACAGCTTCATTGCTGAGTTTTAGTTTTAACCCAGTGAATACTCAGGTGTCTCCACCATGTTGTTCAGTTTCCAAATGAGCTCATTGTTCCCACACCTGGTCATAAAGTAGTCCTCTGGTTCTCTGTACTCAACATCAGAATCATGTGTCTCTGAAGTCGAAGGTGTACACAGAAAAGAGAAACACATACCAGACAGTTGGTCCTTTGTGCTGCTGTCTTTTATCTCAGACATGAAAACAAGAACAAAACACACATTCTTGTCTGACATGGTATGGATGTGTGCTTTTTGGGGGGATTGCTGCCAATTCTTATACTGTCTGCTCAGTGAACTGTACTCCTGAACTGCTCACAAACCTGCTACAGTCAATTACAACATTATTTGCAGTGCAATTCCATATATCTATATTCAGTGCAATATTATTATTTTTTTTTCTATGTCAGTCAATCTTCGTTTTTCTTTCAGCTGTTCCCTTTTCAGGGGTCGCCACACCGAGTCATCCTCCTCCATCTAACTCTGTCTTCTGCGTCCTCTGTCCTCCCTCCAACTACCTCCATGTCTTCTCTAACTGCATCTAAAGATCTCATTTTTGTCTTTTTCCTGGCAGCTGCATCTCTAACATCTTCTACCAATATAGCCACTGTCCCTCCTCTGCACATGTCCAAACCATCTCAGTCTGCCCTCTCTAATTTTATCTCCCAGTCGTTCAACCTGTGCTGTACCTCTGATAACCTCAATCCTAATCCTGTCCATCCTTGTCCCTCCCAAGGAGAACCTCAACATCTTCAGCTCTGACACTTCCAATTCTGTCTCCTGTCTTTTTGTCAGTCCCACTGTCTCCAAACCACACAACATGGCCGCTCTCACCACTGTCTTGTAAACCTTTCCTTTGACCTTTGCTAACAGCTTTTTGTCACAAATCACTCCTGAAACTTTTCTCCATCCACTCCATCCTGCTTATACTCTCTTTCTCACCTCTTTACAACACTTCCTGTTTTCCTGGACAGTCGACCCTAAGTACTTGAAGTCCTGCACCTTTGTGACCTCTGATCCTTGTAGCCTCACTGTTCCACCTGCCTCCCTCTCATTCACACACACATGTACTCTGTCTTTCTACGGCTGACTTTTATCCCTCGTCTTTAAAGTGCATACCTCCATCTCTACAAGTTCTCTTCTACCTGTTCCCTGTTCTTACCACAGATCACAGTGTCATCTGCAAGCATCATAGTAAACCAAGATTACTGCCTGACCTCAGTCTATCCATCACCAGAGCAAACAAGAAGGGGCTCAGAACCAATCCTTGATGCGGTCCCACCTCCACATTGAAGCCATCTGTCACTCCTACAGCACACCTCACCACTGTCCTGGTGTCCTCATACATGTCCTGTACCAGTCTAACATACTTCTCTGTCACTCCAGATGTCCTCATACAACACCACAGCTCCTCCCTGTATGCTTTTTCTAAATCCACACAAACACAATGAAGTTCTTTCTGACCCTCTCTGTACTTCTTCATCAGCATCCTCAGAGCAAAGATGGTATCTGCAACAGTTTTTATGATCTCTTCTGTTCTTTCCTTTTTTATTCTCTTCATTCTCAGCTCCTCAAAGTACTCCTGCCATCTTCCTATCACACTCTCCTGTCCTGTTAGAATGTTACAGTTTCTATCTTTAACAAGCCTAACCTGCTGCACATCATTTCCAGCCTTGTCCCTCTGTCTTGCTAGGTGGTACAAGTCCTCCTCTTCCTCCTTAGTGTCCAGCCTCTTCTACAATTCATCATACGTCTTCTGTTTTTCCTTTGCCACCTCCCTCTGTGTCCTACGTTATATCTCCTTATATTCCTGTCTACCCTCTTCAGTCCTCTCAATGTCCAATTTCTTCCTGGACAACTTCTGCTTCTGGATAACTTCCTGCACTTCCCTATTCCACCACCAGGTTTCTTTATCATCATTTCTATGTCCAGATGACAAACCAAGTACCTTCCTACCTGTCTCTCTAATCACTGTGGCTGTAAAAGCCCAGTCATCTGGAAGCTTTTCCAGAGCTTCTTTATGAACTCCTCACAACAGTCTTCCTTCCTCAACTTCTTCAACTTAGTCCTCTTCTCTGCATTTACTCGTTTCCTCTTCTTCACCACAACAGTCATCCTACACACCACCATTCAATGCTATCTAGCCACACTGCCCTGCCACAACCTTACATTCCACAATCTCCCTCAGGTTACCTCTTCTACACAGAATGTAGTCTATCTCCATTCTCCTGCCTCCACTCTTATAGGTCACCCTGTGTTCCTCCCTCTTTGGAAATAGGTGTTGACTACAACCATTTCCATCCTCTTGGTAAAATCCACCACCATCTGTCCTTCCTGGTTCCTTTCCTTGACACCAAAACTGCCCATCACCTCCTCATCTCCATTAAGATATGTTCTGATCACCACTCTCTCCTCCCTGGGAATACTCTCTGTCACTTCATCGAGATCCTTCCAGAATTTCTCTTTCTCTTCTACATCACATCTAAAACATGGAGCAGAACCACTGACACCACTGAACATCAGACCTTCTTCTTCTACCTTCAGACACACCACCCTATCTGACAGTCTTTCCACCTCCACTACATTCCTTGCTAATTCCTCCTTCAGAACCACCCTTACTCCATTTCTCTTCCTATCCACACCATGGTAGAACAGCTTAAACCTGCCCCAGTGCTGCGAATAACCCTTACCATCTACCCAGGCTTGAGATGGGCACGAGAGATACACTGGCTTGTGTTTCCTAGTGGCTGTTTTTTTTCCATGTCAGTTCAATGTAGTTCTTCCTTCTAGGGCAATTTTTCATCTTTTCAATAATCATTCATAACTGTACTACTTTTGTACATACTATTTTCTATTTCATTGGCTGCATCTTTTTTTTACCAATTAGATATATAGCTGCTGATTACTGGAACTGAGCTTTATATATTATTGACAGAAGAACACAGAGAAAGTAAACAGCAATAAAAAGGTTCAAGTCTGTGTAGGTAGGTGTATCCAACAACACATGTATAACCAAAACAAAGGAAAGGGACATGAAGACAGTATGAAAGGGGCAGACATTTCTTCACTGAGGACTTACAAGGTACCAGAGTTGGGATCTCAGACACTTCGTTTTAACAGTAAAGTTCATTCTTCTTCATGTTCTTGTGACCGTCATGAGCTGTCAGTCATTGCTGTTGATCAGTGGCTGTGCTTCAGGGGGTGAGAAGGCCCATTTTGCCAAGAGGTGTAAGAACTGAAAAGAACAGGTTGGCTTGTTGAGTCCCTTATAGTATTTGCAGGAAATGTGCTGATGAACTCTCAGATGGATAAACTCCCAGCTTCCAGGTCATGATCTGAGCTCCTGATGCAGTTTTTCTCAGTAAAGTCAGTATCTCACTGGGCTGTGACTGTAGATGACACACAGTAAAAGACATTTACAAGAGAATCTCCAAAATGTCTCTAAATGTTTGTGTGGTTTTTAATTTCCTCTCATGAGTTGCTGTCTTGTTTTTGATCACTCACGCTTGGTCACAAGTACTCAGAATTCAATGAGACTACAACTAAAAATGTACTTATTTTCTTGAATTTTGAGTCTCCAATTAGTCCCCAACAGTTGCAGCCCAGTGAGATACTAGCTTAAAGTGAGATAAAACCAAGAGCAGCAGTCCTTTATCTTTATTTGTGCTGTGTGGTCTGCAGCATCTAACGGCCCATATAAACTGGGTACACATGTGTGTTTGAACAGTGCTCCTTCTTTTCTCAGGAAATGAATGTGTAGTCACATCTAAGTGTTGGCATGTCCTTGTAAGTGTTTTTCTCTGCTTGTAGGTTCTGGAGTATGAGCGGGATTACATGTGCACAAAGTGTAAACATGTGTTTAAGCTGCAGGCTGACTTTGACCAGTTCTATACCTTTGTCCCTCCGGTGGGCTGCCCTAACCCTGTTGGTTGTAACTCCTACAAATTTAGTTGTCTGTCTGGTGGATCAGAGCCTGCATCCTGCAGGGACTATCAGGAGATCAAGATACAAGAGCAAGTATGTCATAATCCTTTATGTAAAAATAATTTTGTTTATTGTGATGAGACAAATGAATTCCCATCCCTTAACGTAGGTGCAGAGGCTGTCAGTGGGCAGTATTCCTCGTTCTTTAGTGGTGGTTCTGGGGGATGACCTGGTTGACAGTTGTAAGTCTGGTAAGAATCTTCAGTGACATTTGATAAAAAACTCTTGAGATGCTAACAGCTTTTAAAAGGCCGAAACTTAAGATGAGACAACAAATCTTCAGAGTCAAATGTGTTATTTTTTCTCTGTTTCTTTGCAGTGTAACCAGTGCTTAATGTTTTAGCAGCAGCTTCATTCTTTTGTCATTTTTCAGGAGATGATGTCACAGTGTATGGGGTTATGTGTCTCCGCTGGAAGCCTTTTTCTGATGGCGTTCGCTGTGATGTGGAGCTTGTTCTTAAAGCCAACTACATTGAAGTAAACAACCAGCAGGCTGCAGCTTCTCTCTTTGTTAAAGATGCTCAGAAAGAATTTGAAGAGTTCTGGGAAAGCTACAAGTCCGACCCTTTAGCTGGTATGGATTTAAAAACACTACTGTATCTTTTTATTCAAATAAAAACTTGATTATCTTCTTTGTTTCTGTAGGTAGAAACCAGATTTTGTTGAGTCTGTGCCCGCAGGTTTTCGGCATGTATGTGATTAAATTGGCTGTGGCCATGGTTCTGGCTGGTGGAGTACAGAGAACAGATTCCTCTGGAACCAAGATCAGAGGTATTCATTTTGGTTCTTCTGCAAGAAACTGAAGCTTCTGTAAAAAAAATATACATATATAGCTAGTGTTCAAATCGTTTCAGAGCCTCATTTATGAATTTTTAAGAAATACTGTCTAACTTCACTCATCTGTAACAAATAAGAACAGCAGCACCCACAACTCCTAGACTTTAAATATTCAGTGGACTGCATGGTTATGAAAGGGATTCAAATCTATCAGAAACCAGTTTTCCTTTCAGTAACTAATTGTTGATGAGAAAAAACTTCTGGGCCAAATCCCGACCCATCGTTCCATATTTATAACTTGGGACTGCTACATCTGTCATCACAATGTCGGGTTGGTCAGCCATCACCTGTTTGTCAGTCTGGATCAGGAAATCCAACAGTATCTTAACCCTGCTGTTCTCCACCATCTTAGGTGGAGTCTCCCACTGTGACTGTGGGACTTCCAGTCCATACTGGTTACAGATGTTCCTGTAAAATATTTCTTTATGTCTTTATGCATAAAGACAGGAGACAGAATTGGAAGTGTCAGAGCTGAAGACGTTGAGGTTCTCCTTGGGAGGGACAAGGATGGACAGGATTAGGATTGAGGTCATCAGAGGTACAGCACAGGTTGAACGACTGGGAGATAAAATTAGAGAGGGCAGACTGAGATGGTTTGGACATGTGCAGAGGAGGGACAGTGGCTATATTGGTAGAAGGATGTTAGAGATGCAGCTGCCAGGAAAAAGACAAAGAGGAGATCTTTAGATGCAGTTAGAGAAGACATGGAGGTAGTTGGAGGGAGGACAGAGGACGCAGAAGACAGAGTTAGATGGAGGAGGATGACTCGGTGTGGCGACCCCTGAAAGGAAACAGCTGAAAGAAAAAGAAGAAGATGCACAATTTTACTTCTGTTCTTCATGATAAGCATAAAACTGCTAATCCTCGTCTTTAAACTGATTCTAATAACATTCTTTATTTGTTTAGTTTCAACAGCAGCTCATTCATAAGGTAAACTTTGAGGAATTTACCTTCCAAAGTTACAAAGGGAAGGATTGTTAGTGTATATCAGTACATGAACACAGTGGACAGACTATAAAACAAAAGGTTTTCCTTTTTTATTTTAGGACTGATCAACAGACTGACCCTGTTTTCCTGCTACTGATGGTTCTGCAGGGCTGAAGGAGTGACCTTGTATTTAATACATTTCTAGGAGAGTGTCACATGTTGCTGGTTGGTGATCCTGGTACCGGGAAGTCTCAGTTCCTGAAGTATGCTGCTAAGATCATATCCCGCTCTGTGCTCACCGCTGGAATCGGATCAACAAGTGCTGGTGAGTTTGTCTACACTTTGTTGGAAGTCAGGTAGTATCTCACTGGGCTGTGACTGTTTGTTGGCAAGATAGTGAGAAAAGGTGAATTTTCACTTGCAGTTACTGAATTCTGAGTGTTTGCAATCAAATGACCAGCAAGCCATTTGACCGTGTTTTTCAAAACGACCTTTATTTGTGTGTATGGCTTCAGAACAGTATTCTAGGCTGTGTACATTATTTCATTACACACCATCAATCTGGAACAAACTCCCGGAAAACTGCAAAACAGCCGAAACACTAAACTCCTTTAAATCAAGGCTGAAAACTCACCTGTTTAGAGCTGCCTTTGATTAGTAGTCCGCAAACAAATTCAGTTGCTCTGAACAAAATATTATTCAAATATTATTAGAACATTAGTGTTTTTTTTTTGTTTAGGATGTTTGTAATGATGTTTTTGATGATTGTAATGTAATTCTACTGATGTTTTTATGATGTAAAGCACTTTGAATGCCTTGCTGCTGAAATGTGCTATACAAATACATCTTTACTTACTTTACTCCACCATTACATCCATCATTTCCCACCTTGGCAGCTGCCCCCATGTTTATGATTTAATCTACTGGAGTACTCTTTCAAACTGAAAATAGGCAGATTTAGATCAGTTTTAATTATTATTCATGATTGTTGTGGTTTTTAACCCTAGATAAGTTTTCTGACAGAGGAGAGTTCCTGTGAAAGTGTCAAAATAGTGTCTCAGGTTGGAGATGCCTGCAACAACACTGAGAAAGGTTCAAGATGGCCTTAAGATGCCTGTGACAACTTTTTCTGAGAGAGAATTTGTGGCACAAATTGTTGGTCAGAAAGAATTACTCCACTTTGTTCGCTTTAGCAGCTTTATTCCGCCATGCACAACTACAACTGAATCACCTCCACCGCCCCCACCCACGAGGTAAAAAGGACATCACAGTGCCCCCTAGTGGACTGGTGTACAATATAACCAAAAGAACTGTAACACAAATGTTTGGAACATGTTCAAATTTCAGGCAGCAGGACTTTGTGACTCAAACGAGGAAACTGAGAACCATCACCAACATAGAGACATTGTGGAGACTGTTTTCTAATTAGCAACCAGCAGCTGCAGCCCAGTGAGATACGGGTTTTATTTTGTCTCAGCCTGATCATTTCTGACACGTTGTTAACAGCTTAATTTTCTCTGTTTTAACTTCATGCTTGATTTGCTGAAGGTCTGACAGTTGCTGCAGTTAAAGATGGAGGTGATTGGCACCTGGAGGCAGGAGCCCTGGTTCTGTCTGATGGTGGTTTGTGCTGTATTGATGAATTCAACAGCATCAAAGAACATGATCGCATTAGCATTCATGAAGCTATGGAGCAGCAGTCAATCAGTGTGGCCAAAGCTGGGTATGAAAGACACACATTTACTCTGGAATTTATTAGTTGACTCAAAATAAACTCAGCTAACAGCACAACCCCTGAAAAACAAAAACAGAAAAATATACCTTCTATGAAAGCACAGGAGGAAAGCCTAGCATTCCTTGAATGAATGCTTATCAGTCACTACCTTTCATGTCAGAGTTTTAGACTAAGATCATCTTACAGTGACAAAAAAGTGGTCTGGGAGGGACAACAAGCAGTACACACTGGATCAGAGGGTCCATCCAGATATACTATCTGTAGACCTCAGTCATGTGTAATACATTTTTTGGTTGTTTTTTAATTGAATTTTAGTTTCCCTAAAAGCCAAATCAGGATCTGGATCTGCAGACTTACCTTCATTTTGAAGTCCCACATGCAAGACACTGATGTGTAACACTGTTTAATAGATCATACTTTATAAAGATAAACAAAAAAAACAAACTAATAAATATCAAAAGATTGTAGACTCCATGGACATATAGAAGGTGTTGTAGACGAGTAAAACAAACATGACATGTGGAATAAACTCATCCAAACTCTGAACAAAATTATCCAAAAGTTACTTTTGGATTATATTAAGTTTGTAGAGTTTGTGTTTGTTCTCTGGTCATTATGTCAAATTTCAACAGGATGGTGTGTAAGCTGAACACTCGGACCTCCATTCTGGCAGCAACGAACCCTAAAGGACAGTACGACTCCAGTGAGCCCCTTTCTGTAAATGTAGCTCTGGCCAGCCCGTTGTTAAGCCGCTTTGACCTGGTTCTGGTTCTGCGGGACACCAGGAACGCAGAGTGGGACCGTATCATATCATCTTTTATTCTGGAGGACAGAGGTGAGGCATCAGGTTAGGAATTTTGAAATACAGTACATAAAAAATGGATGTGAAAAGCTTTGTTTTTAGCTTCTGTTCTGCTTGTTTTACCTTTAGCACTTCAGTTTAACTTCATCATCAAATTTCAGCTCAGTTCTTTAGCAATCAGCATTCACCCTGCATTTTCACAGAAAGTATAAATCCATCCATCCATTTTCTTTACACGCTTTTTCCTTTCCGGGTCGCTGTTCTAGCAGTCACTGTTAGAGAGGCGGGGGACACATTGGACAGGTTGCAAGTCCATCACAGGGACACATAGAGACAAACGAGACAAATAACCATTCACGCTCTCACTCACAATTTAGAGTTACCAAAAACCCTAACATGCCGGTTTTGGTCTGTTGGACAAACCGGAGTACTCGGAGAAAACCTACACATGCATGGGGAGGACATGCCCCAGGCCGGAGGCAAATATGTGAGCTTGCTGTGAGGCAGCAGCACTAACCACCGAATCGCTGTGACGCCATGAATACAGTTCCTTTATTTGTATATTATTGACCTAATGTATTTAATGCACTGCACAGTGGCTGTGTGTGTCTGTGGTTCTGTAATGGACTGGAGACACACACCCTTTCTGAAGTTGAAGTTAGGTACCCTTAACAGCAGGGGGTCAAACTTTAGTTCTTGGGACCCACTGTCCTGCATGTTTTAGCAGATTTACCTGCTACAACACGACTGAGTTCAATTATAGCATTTTACAGAAGCTGGTGACCTGCTGAGGAGGCAAGTCAACTATTTAAATCAGCTATGTTAAAGCAAGAAGACAACTAAAACTTGCAGGGGTCTCTGAGGACCAGGGTCTTATTTCCCTGCTGTTCAGGATTAAAAATATCCAGAAAATGAATGAATTAATAATTTCTTTATCATTATGAGTTCCAAACAAAATTGTAGGTGTGGATCATGCCAGGACCCGGTGCAGTCCAGCTTTTCATCCCTCAGACTCTGTCTTGAATGTCTGCCACTGTTATGGTTACTGGTTCTTGCTCTGGGAGATTGGTATGTTCAGATCTTAGATCCTGAAGCCATGGGGGATTATCATTGTGTGATGCCTCCTTCTCCCATATGCTTCTCCAGTATTGTTCAGTCTCAGCTCTGGGTGGATCTACTCTCTTCTTATTCCCCTGCCTCTGAGAGTACACTTTGGATGGTGCGGTGGAGAATACCCTGTTTAATATCCTGACTTCTGCTTCGTGAATGTACCTCCTCAGACGAGTAGCCAGAGCTTTGAGGTGGTGTTTGTCAGTTTCTAAAGCCTCAAGTATAGTCAAGTTAAAGTATTTTCTCAGGATGGAAATCTCTGATCTCTATCCGATAAGATACACATCTGGAAACTACGATCAGATACATTTAAGATTCAGTTCGATAAGCTTCTCAATTTAAATAAACTTAGCTTATTGTTTGTATGATTATTTGTTCATTAATAAAAATGAATAAAGCAATTCAAATTTCAATCATTTATTAATGAATTGCTTTTTTACATAAGGGTTCTTTACAAAAATAAATAAGCAATTTGAAGTTTAATTATTAACAAAAGGCTATTGTGCATTTGAGCTGTGTATAAAAATAAGTTGACCCTTCCTTATGAGGAATTGCTGTTAAAGTCCTCTGGTTTGAAATGTTCATTACAGAGCTGAGACGACTGTAGCAACAAAACCCTCCCTTCTTACTGCAGCTTCTCATTGCCTCCTTAAATCTGTGTTACTGGGAAACCTTCAAAATGTGAAGAAAAAAAACCCAGAAAGAGCTAATGAGAGAGGAGCACCAGTTCCTCCTGTTAGCATTTTGTTTACCAAATAACGTAGCTACGATAACATATTATAATAAATGGTCAAATAACCAAAATTATTGTTCAGTCTTACTTGTTAAAGATAATCCCTCGTGATTTATTTTCAAAACTGTGCTGGTTATTGCAACCGTAGGCTGAACAGAATCTGCTCATAGCTGCTCGCTCAGCAGTTACTGAGAGGTGAGATCTGTCCAACATGGCGGCAGCGCAGGACGCTCTCCAGCATGTGATGAGGCGTATACGTACTTATGTCTGTGATTGGCGGACCAACTAAAACCCATGCTGCTTTGTGGTCTACAGGAAACGCTTTTTGGTCTATAATTTGTTCTATTTTTGCATTAATACATTAATGTTGAATTGAATCGATACAGTGAGATAAAATTCGGAGCAATTAGAATTTTTCTTCTAAATCACAGAAATTTGTAGCTGCCATACCGATGCATTCGTGTCATGCATGTGCATGTCCGTGGATCGATGCAAACTGGTTAATCTTACCATCCCTAGTTGGAGGGCATCTTTTCTGTTACTCTGACAGCTGGCTGATTTCCGTCATTGGCTTGATCTTATAGCCTGCTGTGGTGCTTACCAGTTTATTGGTCTCTGTGATGGTGAACTGACTTTCAGAGGGTAATAAAAAGTGCGTCAACAATTCATTTTTTGGAGTTGACTAGTAGTTGTGGCCCTATTCCAGTTGAACCTGACTGCTTAACTGAGAGATGAACATCAGAACACCTTCGAATACCGGTGCATTCACACAGTATTAAAACTGAACTCCGATACTGGGATCAGTTTCACTTCATCCCCACATATCCTTACATTCTGTCTTTATGTTTAGTTTACACAACATTTCAACTTTTTCCAGATTGCTAATGTATATTATAAAGGCAGTAAGCTTATAAATATCTGCTGATCTATTCAGATATATGTGGATTTTTCTTTTTATCAAACATTAAAAACAACAAACTGACATGAAACTGGACAAAGCTTTTTAAATCTATGAATGATTTGCCCTGTATTGCTGATGTAACATCATTGATTTAGCTCCCTGATGATATGGGAAATGTTGTGTTTCTGAGCGTTTGTAGGGCCACCTGTTGAGTCGTCTGCTCTCTGGTCTATGGAGAAGATGAAGGCTTATTTCAGTGTGATCAAACAGTTGCAGCCACAGATGTCTGAACAGGCCAAATGGATCCTGACTCGTTACTATCAGCTGCAGCGACAGAGGGATGGTCGTAATGCTGCCAGAACAACTATTCGCATGCTGGAGAGCCTGAGCAGACTGGCTGAAGGTTTGCATTCTTCACTTAGAACTTCAAGTAATAATCAAGTTGACCTCTGTGTTTGCAGCTGATCTGTGGCTGGCAGAATACCTTTCTGATTTCTCTGTTTGCAGTGATGATTTGATAAAAGCTGAATAACTGAGAAAATTAAAGGAATCCATATTGCTCGCCCCCTTTTCATGCCAGAGTTTTGAACTAAACTCATCTTATGATGAGAAATAATGAGATTGTAGCACAATCTCATGCATTATCACAAGGTTTCATTTGTTGGGGCTGATTTTAGCTACTATCCACATAAAACTTTAGCTCAATATCTGTAAAATCTTTATCTATTTTAGTGTTTGTTAAATTGAAACAATTATTTGGCCATCCTGAATTTGATTGCCATCAAAAGTTAATAAGTTGTAAAAATCAAGCCAACGATTACTTTAATGAGATTCCCTAACATCTGTCCAGTGGTTCATGAGATGTTTTTCCAACAGACACAAAGGGTTGACTCCAGCAGGTAATGCTAAGGTTTTAGGCAAAGATCTTGAGCAATGAGAAGCACTTGGAGTATGTGTTGTGAACGACTCAGCTACAACTGTGCCAGCTTTTAGCACAACATCTCTAAAATTAACTGAGCTGAAGCCATTTTTGGGTTTTCTGAGTTTGGTTGGCTGTGGTGACCTTCATGAATTGGGTTGACTCCAAAGGTTATTCAGTTGTAGATGTATTTATTTCCTGAAAGTTTCATTAAAATCCATCCAGTGGTTCATGAAATATTTTGCTAACAGACAGAGTTGACTGCAAATAGTTAATGTCAACATTTTGAACAAAGATCATGTGCAATCTGTTAGCGCTAAGATTACAACACCAAATGTTAGTCCAATATCTGTAGAACTAACTGGGTTGTATCCATTTTTGTGTTTATTTTTTAAAGATAAGAAGGCTGTGGCAGCC
The DNA here is from genome assembly GCF_001649575.2 of Kryptolebias marmoratus. NCBI lineage: Eukaryota > Metazoa > Chordata > Actinopteri > Cyprinodontiformes > Rivulidae > Kryptolebias > Kryptolebias marmoratus. Next base: position 4,338,752 of record NC_051446.1, on the reverse strand, counting down.
ATCTTGAATTGGCTTGACTCTAATAGTTAATCATGTGGTAGAGGTATATCTAATATTTACTTTCTACAAGTTTCATTAAAGTTTATCCAGTGGTTCTTGTGATATTTTGTTAACAGGCAAACAAACATGCGCAGACATGGGCAAAAACAAAGATGTCAGTGAGGAGCTGTGGTTTGAATATCATACAGCCACAGCTTTGATTTTTAGGTCTATTAAAGTTAAACAGGTTTTATTGTAAAAGTCAGTATGGTTATCTAACCCTGAGCTGAAACTGAAGTGATGTTTTTTGACCTTCTAGCTCATGCCAGACTAATGTTCAGAGAGACAGTAACCATAGATGATGCCATTACTGCTGTCTCTGTCATGGAGTGCTCCATGCAGGTAAGGACAACAAGGTCTCTTGGATTATTACCATATTTTCAGCACAATAAGGCGCACTGGATTATAAGACGCATTAAGGGAAACAAAACAGCCCCGTCTTTTCGGAGAATACTGCACCGACGTAAGCGTCAAGTATAAACGCCTCCACTGCTCGCTCAGGTCCGTGCATGGAGCCCTGCGTGACTATAACTGAGCCTTAATGCTGCCAGCGGTGCAGCTTTGTAGTTTGCCAAAGTCAAACTAAAACATTACGACTTCTTACATATATAAGGCGCTCAGGATTATAAGGCGCTCTGTCGTTTTTTGAGAAAATTGAAGGCTTTTAAGTGCGCCTTATAGTCCGGAAAATACTGTACTTTATTTTTATTTTTGTCAAGCTATTTGTTGAACAATGTATGATGTTTGTGCCAGAAAATTGAAGTTGAATTAGATCTACTGGAAACTCCTGTGTACTGTGATAGGGGAGACCTGGGTTTGAAGCACGATGAAATCTAATTTATCCTTTTTTAAGTAAACAGTTTGAAACTGATGTAAACATTTACAAAACTTTTATTTTTAGTCAGTATTTAATCTAATTTAAGCTTTTATGTCTGTTCCCCTGAAAAGTGCTCACATTGTCTTACACACCTGCATGTGGTTAGAGATTGACTGTCAATAAAATAGCAACATAAAGTGACTATTTCTCAGTTTTCATGATTTCGTTGGTATCTTGCACTCCTAAATAGCATGACATTGCTCAGAAGTTTTACTCTGTTCTCTTTGATTCATAGTCAGAAAAAAATGCTGCACAGTTTTAAGACTTTAAACAAACAACTTATCACATGTCTGACTAACAATCTAGCAGCTACCAGTGGTCAGCGGAGTTGAACTGAACCAAGTCAACGTTGAGAAAGGGTGTGTTGCAGAATATAGCCATTGTTTTTAATAATAATTCTTTAGTTTGTAACTGAGAAAATAAATGATCTTCCATAGAGAACTCAATGGAAGATAACTCCAGAGGCCCATTCAAAGCCAATTGCAGAAGTCAGCATCAAATGTGTCATATACCAAGGTGATGCTTTGTCCCCACACCTGATCCCCCTCAGCCAGATGATTGCAAATAGTGTCTATGGATAGCGGTCATCAGTCACCTCCTCTACTTGGATGACATCAAGCTGTACGCCATAAGAGACATCCACTCACTGATCCACCTCACCAGGATATACAGCAAGGACATTAGTATGTCATTGTGACTGGATAAATATGGTCAGATGGTGTCCAAGAGAGGCAAGGTGATCACAACTGAAGGGGATGAACTACTTATCCCACAGACAAATGGCAGCCATGATGATGCCTGAAGGAAGTCAGCCATAATCAAGTACCTTGGTGCTGTGAGCCCTAAACTGGAAGAGTGGCTCCAACAGATCCCAGGAACAACCTCAGAGATCTCTGTCCAGAAGAGGGCAGTCAAGATCCCAGGCCTCTGGTAGAGAACCTGAGCTTAAAGTGAATCTGCCCAGGTGAAAACCAACAAGCTTGGAATAAGATTGCTGGATAGTTAGCTTGCAGTAGTTGTTCCAGCTGGATTGTCTTGTGTTCTGTCTGGCTTCAGTTGGTGTCTTGTTGGAGCAACACCATTGCCGTCAGTAGGTTTGAGCTGGTAACAAACTGTTTAGCTTTACTCAACGCAGTCCATCTTAAACAACCTTTTCAGATGACAAATTTTCTGAATATTTAAAAGATGTTATTCTGTTTTTCCAAGACTCAAACTGTAAATTGGCCTCTAACAAACACAATGTGTAAACTCCCTCCATGTTGGAAAACAGACACAAGGCGTTCTTGAATTTACTGGCATTTAACTGGACACGCCAATGATGCCGTGAGAACTGTACAAACATGAAATAATACATTTCACTATAAAAGACATTCTCATAAAAAACAGACAAATAAATATGCATTTTAAAAGACAATATATATTACAATCATATTTTCATTAAACATAAATTATTTACCTAACTCAAGTTGTTTATTCCAACGTAAAACTATGAAATGAACTTAAACTGGATAACTGCCACTGATGGCAGCCACAAAATGGCTGCTGAGATCACTGACATCTAAACTACCTGGCATTTCATTAAAACCTGTAAGAACAGTAGGAAACTCGCAGCCGTTTTAAACAGTGAAAGGAAATTATTTCCAAGCAGTGTGAAAAGAGCGGAAGTATTTAGACCAAAAAACTGCAGCCTAAGGAAAACCACATATTAACGAGATTTCGATTGAAGGGTAGTAGAAAGATCTCTGGAGTGATTAAAATGGGTCAGATGGGCAGATACATCCCTAGTCAACCATTTCCTTAATGTTTTTTTATCAACAGAAAGTTTCCTACACTGTTTGCATCAGTCTGTTTCACCTTGACTTGACAAAAAATATCAGACCAAGCTGAATATGGCATATAATTTTTACAGATGGATTAGGCACCACAGAGTCCAGAATAAGACCATGATAGGGATCTTTTGAATGGAATGGAAAAGACTTGAAGCAGCAGTCTGACTCTCCTATCAGTAATGTGATTTTGGTGAAAAATAATGCAATGTGTAATTAGTCATTCTTCTGGAAACAGAGAAATTCAAACCTAAGTGTTGGTCAATAAAACATTAACGAGACTAAATCTGAAACTCATCAAAGGGAAGTGAATGTGCAGGTATTTCATCTGCTGTTTTCTGTAAATGATCATGATGATGTAAAAGAAGTTTGATAAAGGTCAGTATAACAAAGAGTAGAGGTGACACAACATGATAGTGCTGCTTTTTGTAGCAGTTAATGTGTTTATGATGCAGCATTTGAATGCAGGAACTCTGTAGTTTATGCTGCAGTCTGTAACCATCTGTCTTTCAGGGAGGGGCTCTACTGGGAAACGTAAATGCTCTGCTCACCTCGTTCCCTGCTGACCCTGTTCAGCAGTATCAGACCCAGTGTCAGATACTGCTGGAAGGACTGCAGCTGCCTGAGCTTCTGCAGAGTGAGACGGACAGACTGGACAGGTGAGGGGCTACAACACTGCCAATTTAGTTCACTTCAGTTTAGTTTCATAGTGCCAATTTGCAACAAAAGTCATCTATTGGGCATACATCAGAGGCAATGAGGGGTTCAGTGTTTTACCCAGGGACACTTTGACTGCATACTGCCAGGAATCGAACCTCAGCCCCTCTCGTTGGAGGACAACTGCTTGAACCACTGGTCCATAACACTAGAACTGGAAGCCCAGTGCATGTCATCCAGTGTTGATGGTTTGAATGCATGGCTGATATTTTAATAACTCAGAGCTCAACAGGATAAAAACAATCTAATCAGGTTGACACTTGTAAAGCTGGTTCATTTGATAGGGAATCAGAGGCAACAGTAGGAAGGCTGGTGTGAATTAACTCTCTAATTGAAACATTTTTACTAACAAAGATGATGTCATTACTGCTGACTTTTTCAGTTTTCAGTAATAAGGCAAATAAAAATCTGAGAACTCAGACAAATTGAGAATAATGGCCTAGTGGATGGTATATAACATGTTATTTTCAAACAAGTGTTATTTCTGATTTTCATTTTGGATGAGAAAGACTCAAAAGAATTATAAATAATAATTGGTTTAGCATTAACCAATGATCCTGACTGAAAAATAGCAGCTACTCTTTTACCTCCACCTGTTGTTCTAGGAACATGACAATTTAGATCATTAGCAGGAGTGGACTCATTCATGCGAACAAAATGAATTTCATTAAAATGTACAGAAAAGAATGTGTGTATACATCTATAAATACTATTTCCTATAAAAGTATATTTAAAAAAAATAAAGCTAAGAAAGATTCTGCAAACAGGAATTGATTAGTGATTGAGAAAAACAGATAATAGCCAAATGTATCTGTTGTTAACATGTCTTTTTCCTTCCCAGGCTGAGGAACACAGAGGCCTTCACCTTTGACCCACTGGCTGCTCACCAGCATCTAACCAGCTCCACAGATTCCAAAACAATCTGCAATTCATCAGATGCTGTAACAGTGCAGAGTGGGTCAGACACGTTAAACCCCATCAGCCCCCCACCATCACCCATCATTACATCAACTCAGGAGAACCTGCACAGGAAATCCGACTGTGGCTGGCCCAACAGATCAGTCTGTCACACTGAGGAGGAGTCAGATTCATTCATGCATGTCAGCGTTATCTCTGCTTTAGAACAAGAAAGAAATTGTAACAACAATAAACACGTCAAAGAAAAAATTCCCCAAAGTCAAGAGAAGACACAGCACTCCGAGATCCAGGAAGAAGAATCTAATTCAGAGCCATCTGGATCTGAGTTTCAAAAGAGTTCCAAGAATCTGAGAGAGAAGAGAGTCCAGCAGCCAGTTCTGGATCATCAGCAGAGTGATGGAGGGCTGGGAAGATGGCATCGAGGGAAGACTGTTTGTCAACAGGCAGCAAGAACAACAGATATACTCTCAGATTACCACCCAGACAGAACCATGTCAGATTCAGATAAGCTGTCTGAGAAAGAAGGTCGAGGAGATCTGACAGGAACAAAGAACAAACCTGCTGTGAGACCTAAGAAGATGGCAGCTGAAGCAGAAAGTGAGATGGACCTGCATGCAAAGTTCTCAGCTTTTCTGTTCAAACCAAAGAAGATGAGACTGTCTGATCAAAGCATCAGTGCCAGCTCAGAGCACTCAGCCAGGAAGAACAACCAGGCGCAGGACGTTCCAGGAGTCTGTGTCGGTGATGTGGGGGGAAACGGAACTTCAGAAAGGCTGCAGGTTTTTCCTTTTAATAAAGATAAAGCACTTTTAAAAAGTCCCATCAGTGAGAAAAAAACATGTACAGGTGAGCAGAGGAGCAATACCATCACAGGTCAGACTCTGAGCTCATCAATAAATTCTGATATGTCCACCTGTGGTCCAGGTCCATTCAAACCAGACCGGGTCAGGCCCGTTGTCTCTGCCTCTACTATCGCTAAACTCTCCAGATTCTCATTCAGCTCCACAACTGAACCTGCAGCATCTGTAACAGCATCTCAAACAAATCTTGATTGTTTTAGAGCAAACTCAGCTGTCCAGGAAGCACCAAGTTCTCCCAAGAGACAGACCCGTACGTCGTTACTCCCCACAGGTAACATGGATGAAGGGTTACTGCGTCTGACTCCAGCAGCAGAACATCAGCAACAAGGAACCAAGTCTTCAGAGTTTCCTGTTGGAAACACTGTGAATCTAAGGAAGAGGAAGTGTTTTCATCTCAGTCCTCCAAACAGCCATGACTCCAAACCTCTTCTCTCAGGACAGTCTCTCTTTGGTTCTACAGACTTATTTCATGATGTTCTCGATACCGACTGGGATCAGGAGGTTCTGAAGACAGCCAAAGTCTGAAATCCCCCCAAAGTCCATACATGCTTGTTGACTGATTCAACTGAACTTCACAGGGTGAATGGTTTACAGTGAAACACATGAACTATTGACTGCTGTTTAACTCCTCATCACAGTTATGATTCATAAGCAAAGAGCTAATCCTTAGTTTAGTTCCTGTGTGACTATATTAGGTGTTACTCTTCACTGCTGTTTTTTCATATCAGACTGATATTAGATCAGAAAATTAAATAAAGCTGTGCTAAGTTTAAATTTGTGTTGGTTTAATCAAGTTTTGTCATTGTCATCTGTTTTCCTTGTATAAACCTATTACAAACCCAAAGGGTTCCAGTGTTTGCATATTGGGTTTTGGATTTAAAAACTAAACGAACTGGACTTCCTTTTTTAAAAACAAAAAAGACCAAAGAACTGAACATTTTGAGTTTCTATCGTCTGACAGACAGTGTTTTTTTTATTTGTGATTTGGACATATCAGGAAGATGTTGCTCAACTAGTTTCAGTAGTTTCAACTGAAGGACAGCATTTGTTCATCATTATGGAATTAAAACTCACTTTGTCAATATACACTTTCACTTCTTGTTCTCATCACATTTCACATTATTTACAATAACAGTGAAAACCAGGTCAGAATCAACAGCTTCAGATTGGTTGAACAGAGTGAAAAAGCAGAAAAAGATGACCTCTGACCTCTTCATGTTTAGTGAGTTTGGTCAGAAACATTTGACTGGCTTCTCTGATGAGAGCCTGAGGTGTGTCACATCTCAACACTTCTGCAGAGGGTGAAAGGTTTTTCCTTGGGGAGTGCACTGATGTCGGGGGGTGGACATGGCCTTGAGATGGAGAGGTGACAGCAAGAAGTGGAGGTGGAGTGGAGAGAGAGCAAAGTGTGTGGTTGTTGGGATATGGGTGGGGGTCACAACATGAAATCTGGTAAAACAGATTGAGCTCGTTCACCCTCTCCACATGGTCATTATCCTTATTTTCTCCGTTTACACACTAATGGACATCCCACTAACAGAACACTACTTGGGTATAGTTCGGGGAGGGGGTGGGGGGGGGAGTGTTCTTCCTAATCACTCCTCATTGAACTCACCCAGGAGAACAGCAGAATCCCCAGATGGTACCTTTACCAGGACACCATCCATAAACCGGCTAATCTGAACTGATGTCTGGTGCAACAGCCAGAACCTTCCCTTCTGCAGCTCAAAGCCACAAAAGCACCTTTTGTTTGTATGATGGTGGGCGAGACAACGGACATCAGTGATGCTACCCAGAGTTTTATGTTCAGCACTGTTTCTGACTGCGGTGTGAAGGAGACTTTTTTTCCAAGTATGAGGACATGACTACAGACAAACAAGCGGAGGCACGGGCTGGACATATTCTACAGTTCTTAGAATTGTGAATTCACTCATTGTTTCCAAAGAGCTTCTGATCCTAATAGAGCCAAAATCAAGCTGCAATGTCCAGTATTTAAACCTTGTCGTTTTGCAAAGAACTGCTAAAACAAAACAAAATAACATCCTTGTGCAACTCTGGGAATTCAAAGCAAAATTTCCTGCTTGGTCAGCTATGTTGAAGTGAAAGTCAAGGTTTTTAGTTTAGAGCATCAGATCACCATGACAACAGAGTTTAACCGTCAATACAAATTTATCCACAACTCTTAATCAAGGATATATTTTTATTTAATCATCAATTTGATTCACACCTGATTCAGAAGTTAAATGACCTCTTCATGTTCTGCAGAAGCCTGTTAATCACCATGTTGGAGCAGAGAAACAAGGAAAACCTGCAGGATGGTGGCCCTGAGGACCAGGATTAGACACCCCTGACCCAGAGTGTGGAGGTCTATGACTAGAACACGTTTTATTAGCAAACAGACTCTTCCTACCCCCACATCCTTTATGATACATATACCAGTTATAATTTGAAATGATTCTACTTTCGCTGTAGGGCCTATGGTTTCCTCTCAAGTAGCCCAGAAGGCAGAGTCCAACCACTTGACTCCCTATCTTTTCCCACTACAGTTTTGTCTGAGGCTGTTTTCCTGATCTAGGTGTGAGGGGAGTTCTCTGTAGAAATGTGAAAGTTTGCATTAATGAGAACCAATCTGTCCTTTCACTCACAGTGACTGTTTGACATGTACTTCTGACCGTTTTTTCCTGTTTTTGACACACAGACATTAAGCTGTAGCTTGCCCTCTGCACACACCCACAGAGAGCGAGAAAATCCAGCATTCTGATTGGCTAAGGCTGACGAGCAGCCTCAGCAAATCATAATGGCTGCCACATAACTGCGATGATTTGATGTTCACTGGCTGTTATAATTAACGTCAGAGGGTTGTTGTTTGTTTGTCTCATCCTTCCTCTTTTTCGACTCCATAAACACCATGTATTGAATTAACATGTCAACTCTGAATGTCAGTTAGCAAAATATCTCCTGAGGACAGATATTGATTTAAAAAATTCCAAAAGTCATCTTTAGAGAAAAATCTGAAACTGATTACTTTTTGGAGTCTCCCTGATACAAGATGGCCACCACACTTACCCTATCAAACACAAAATTGGCTATAACTCAGTCATTTTTACAGATACTAATCTAAACTTTTGCGTGATAGAAGCTGTCTCTGTTCCCTACACATACATTGGCTGGTTTGGTACGGTGGCTACAGCATCAACAGGTAAGATGTTTTAGAACTGATTGGTTACCTTTAGTTTATATTTTCAGAGCTAGTTATGAGTTGTTTTGCTAGTTTATTATTGTGATTTGTGAACAAAGACTGTCAGGCTGTGTTTGTCTGCTCAGTATGGACTAATAAAAGTTCCTCACGAAAACAAACAGAGTGATGAGGGGGGAGAGATTATCGTCTGGTTTTAATGTGCATTTATTTCTGTTCTATGAGCTTGTAGCTCCAAATAAAAAGAGTTTGGTTGTTTTGCTAAATAAACGATTTTTGGCATTTCATCAGCCGAAGAAACTAGTTAAATAATTTAAAAAATTTTAATATTTGTTATAATATTATCCTAGGATGACTCCAGTTTCTCATCTAAAACTAACTTCTAAAGAGTATCTGGAACAAAAATCTTATTTTATTTGTAAAATTGTAAAATTTCTGTATGTTATATGTTCTAATTTTGTGGAGGGGGTTGTGATTCTGTTTTAGAGTAGTGTGTATAAATCTTATAGACACCTATGTAAGTATATACATGTTCACATTCACGCACACTCACATTAGTATACTCCCCACACACACAAAGTTTTAGAACTACTGTTAGTTTATTTGTTTTATTTCTCTTAGGAAAAGCTAACTGTAGTGTGGAGAGACACTTTATTTTTATTGTAGAAATATGTAAAAATAAATTAACTGTCCCTGTTTCTTCATTTAATTTTTATAACATTTAATTAATTTTTATCTCCAAGCTGGAAATCCCAGGATTTAATTTCAGAAATCTGGTCACTTTATGCTATAAACTATTAGGAATATTGTTTGTTATCAAAATATCTTATGAACCACAGAACGTATCCTAATGAAACTCTTAGAAAGTAATCAATGGAGTTATGTCTACAACTGATTAATTATTGGAGTCATTCTGATACAGCTGACTTAGAAAACCCCCATAAGTCAGTCATTTCTATCAATATTTAGCTATAATTTGCTGTGATGATAGCTGTCAGCTTTTTTCTAAGACACACCGTGATGGCTAAGAGATCCTTCCTTTTTCTGTTTGAAACATTCCAAAAATCTCCTGGAGAGAAACTCTGTTAGGAAAATAGCTCATGAACCACTAAACTGATGTTAGTGAAACTGAAAATAATCATTATATATATGTCTACAGCTGATTAACTTATGGAGTCATTCGGATATAGGATAAGGAAACAAAATCACACACCAAGTGGCTGGTCCCTTTCTAGTTATATATAATGTTATATTTTAAAATCTATTATGTTCCCAAATGTTAAGAGGTCAGAAACATAGGAAGACCAAACCATGGTACCTGTTTAAATAAAGAACATTTGTTCATCAAAATGATTTATTAATCAAGTATAACATTCTTTTAATTACACGTGCAAAGCACCACAACATTAGCCTAATATCAGACAGAGTTGTTATATGATGATTAAACATAAGTTGAAAACTCAACTGTCTAGAGTGAGCAATTACGATGAAGCAGTTCATTTAAAGTTGTAGATTCAAGCTGAACTTCATACTTGTTGAAAAGCTTTTGAATAATGATTCAAGCTTTAATGCTTCAGAAAGTTTCATTTGACCCTCATCATTCTTCAGTAACATGGACCTGTCCTTGGTGAACTGGGATCTGTTCTGTTGAAACTGCAGACTTGTTGTGGAAATGAATGACTGCTTCTCCTCTTCCTGTTCTTCATCTTTGAGAATATCAGGTGCAACATCTCGATAATGTTGAGAATCCCAGAGAAGACAGCTACTGCCAACATGAAAATAATGAACACTGTTTTTTCCGTGGGACGACTAATGTAGCAGTCTACTAATCCTTTGCATGGCATTACCGATTCGGGACATGTAATCTTACTGGGCATGAATATGAAACCATAGATGAAGTACTGGCCTACAATGAATGCCACTTCAACCAAAGCCTTGAAGATCAGCTGCACCATATAGCTGATCAATAAGATGCCCTTAAGCTCCACTTTGCCTCTTTCATCTGAATACTTTGGAACTTTATTAATCTTATTAATGTCAGTTTTCTGCTGGAGGTGTTTTCTCATCTTGTTTTCTTTGCGCACCACCAGCAGGACATGTCCCAGGTATATGAGTGTTGGTGTAGACACAATGAGTATCTGGAGGACCCAGAAACGTGTGTGGGACAGAGGAAATGTTCGATTGTAACAGGCATTCTTACAACCAGGGGTATGGGTATTACAATTCAAGTTTGCTTGTTCATCTCCCCATATTTTATCCACACCAGCAGCCAGGATAAAAATCCTGAAGAGGAACAAAACGCTCATCCACACTTTCCCAAACCCAGTGGAGTGGGAGTGCACCTTGTCCAACAAAGTAGAAAGGAAGGACCACTCCCCCATGATGACACTCTACAGAGGAGAAGAAAAACTCATTATACACTTATATGAAAACAAATCAGATCATATTATTTATAAAGATGGTAGGTTTAAACAACTTACATGCTAGATAAAGTAAGTACAGTCTGATCTTTGTCACTCATGCAAACCCAGAATAAAAATAAATAAATTAAAATGACTTGCAGAAAACTCCATACACCCTTTCTTAACATTGAAACCAGTTTAAAACAATTTAGTATTGTTTCACAATATGTAATGTTAGCATAATTTATAATGCTGTTAAACATTGTTCACCATTGTTTAACATAATTTAATATTGTTTCTTGTATGATTTCTGTATGACATTAAGGTATAAACGTACCACTAAGAAAATTACTGATTACTTTTTGAATTGGAAAATAAACCCACATTTTTAACAACAAAATTAGAACTTAAAGTCTTTAAATTACTAAAAACGTGTTGAGGTGTTGAGGTGGTTGTAATGAAAATAGAAAACTCACAAACTTTATTGCAATAACTGTGCCGTTATGCCAGGCACCATTACAGAACATGATGTTGTCTCATAGCTCTTGTATCTTGCTCTCCTGTTCCTACCAACACAGTCTCTTCTGTCCTACGCTGCCAAAGTAGCACTGTCTAGCAACAAGAAGTGATAACTTCTAACAAGAGTCACGTGGGACTTCTGACTTCGATGGCAGCCTAGAGCAATCCTCATGTTGAATCACTCAGTTTGAAATTACTTTAGTGAGTTTTTACTTTCTACTGCACAATTAGAGGTTTAAATATCTCGTGGATAACTTGAACTTTATCTGACAAACGAATTGCAAAATGTCATCTCAAAATCCTAAAATGAGGGTGGTGAAGACTATTCAGCGACGAGTGGAGGACATGACCAGGTTCTAAGAACAGGAGGTAATTAGGGGAAGTAGGCACAGGTGAGATGATAACAAAGATAGGAGCAGGTGTAGATGGGCATAACAGGCAAACGAGAGATAGACTGAGGTGAAGTTAATGATGACTGAGGCAAAGAGACAAGACAAAACATGAAGATAAGAAAAGAAACAATCCGAATACAAAAACACAAAATACAAAAACACAAAGAAAACCCTGACAGTACCCTCCTCCCAAAGGATGGCCCTCAACGTCCCAAAACCAAAAAACCTAGCTTGGGGGGGTGGAGGGGAAAAAAAAAACAACACAGGATGGAGGGACCAAAACTAAACAAAAAGTAGACCAGGCAAAAAACCAGGGGAACTCAATTACACAAAAACACAGACATAAGAGTTCAGGTGGACGGACGGCCTGGGAATCGTCCAGAGCGGAGCCAGAGTTCAGGCGGAGCGAAGACGCTCTTCGTCTACCCCCACAGAGACACAGGAAGACGGAGCGTCTTCGTCGACCCCCATACAAACACAGGAAGGTGTCTCTGTGGGGCTGCCCTCTCACTTGATGCTGAGAAAGCGTTTAATCGGGTGGAGAGGGTTTTTTTTACTGAGTGTCTTATAAACATTTGGATTTGGGAAAGATTTTCTTAATTGGGTTAAGATTCTTTATGCAAAACCAAGTGCAGCTGGGGTTATACGTGGTCTGAAGGAGAAATGCAGGATGCATAATTTGACACTACGGAAAAAATAAATACAGTTAAAATGGTGATTGCACCACAGTTTAATTATCTGTCAATGATGCTTCCGATATCAATACCTTGAGAGTTTTTTATACAATACAATAGAATGATAAAGGATTATCTATGGAATGGGGAAATGGCAAGGATTACCTTACAGAAACTTAACAAGGAGTGAAGAAGGGCTTTCATTACCAAAGGTAAAAGTGTACAACATTGTCTTCAAGATGCCGAAGTTGGCAATACATTGGAAGCAGGAGAATGATTACTTGGGATGGGTGAGTATTGAACAAGAATGTACTGCCCCCTTCAGTCCAATTGAAGTTTTATCACAAATAACCCCAGCTCTAAACAAGCATGGAGGCAAGGAGAATAACATGATTTTACAACACTCCAAAAATGTTTGGGGTAAACTTCACAAAATGCTAAAACTCTCACATTACAAACAGGTATATTCATCACTTTGGAATAACCCGGCAATAAAAGTGGGGAAAAAAGTAGTTTTTTAGAATTCCTGGTTGTCTAGTGGCATAAGAGGCATTGCTGATTTGGCTACTCATAAAATGTTCAAATCTTACCAAGAATTTAAAATTCAATTTAACTTAGAAAACAAATCAGATTTTTTGAAATACATGCAAATATGTAGCAGTTTGAGGGAGGTGATTAGGCAGATACCGGGGGAGGACAATGTTGTGCAGCTCTATTTTCAATCACCTCAAAGTGTTCAGTCAGCCTGTATGTTTTATAAAATGATGGCTAGAACACGATATGACAACACAGAGAGTCTAAGGCAGGTTAGGCAAAGAGACTTGCAGGTTAACATTGGCAGGGATTAATGGCATAGAATAATCTCCACAATGGGGTGGTTTACAAGAGCGGTACGAGGAAAGTTGACACACTATAAGATTCTTAACCGTTATTATTTCACACCTAGTCGTCATTTAAAAAAAAAAACACTGGAGAATACTGGAGAATAGTTAAATATAGGAGTCATGAAGGTACTTCTATTCATGCAGTGTGGGCCTGTCCTTTTGTACTGCCTTTCTGACAAAAGATAACTAAAACAATGGAAAAATGGTTTGGCACACCTGTGCCTGAATCTGTTCAGCTTTGTCTTTTAGGAGACAGGTCATGTTTGCCAAACATTTCTAAACATGCTTTTGCTCTGGCACGAAATGGTTTCACTTCAGCTGCAAGGATTATCCTTTGTAAGTGGAAAAGTCAAGATAAATATGATTATGGGGAATAGATAAAAACTATGACTGAGATTGCATCTTTTGAATTATTGATAGCCAAATTACATGGCTGTCAGGAATCATACTTGCTTGTCTGGAAAATGTTTTGTTTTTTATAAAACAGATCAAGTTTTAAAGGGGTTTACAATTATTTGCATTCTGTTATGAAAGGAATGTTGTCTATATGCAGTTTGTTTTTTTATTTTTTCAATTTTATCATGTTTTTTTCAATGTTCCTTCTTAAAAAAATCAATAAACATTTAAGTAACAAAAAAAGTGATAAAAGCAAAACAGCATAAATGCATTCATTGTGTAAATCTGCTGTTAGAACAGCAAATCCGCTGGTTCGTCTTGTACTTTCTTGGTGCATTGTTTCAACAGCACTATTGCAAATCAGCAATAATCATTAACAAACATCAATTTAACATACTGTTGTTCAGAACAGTGACTTTCAACAGTGCTAATCTTACTTCCAAACACTATCTGAAACCACAAAAAATTTGTAATATTTCTTTTTATGTTCTCTAATGATGCTGTTTTGGCTCCAATATATAATTTTAAACTTGATTTTTTTTTCTAAATACAAAATGTGAATTCATTTAATTTTATTTTAGACATATTTGTACAAATTAGGCCTCTTATTTTAATAGATATTCCTACCTTGGTAATGTCTCGATCAGTTGGTGTCTTAGAAGAATCCTCTCACTTCCTTCTTATTATTTAAGTTGACTGCAGAATCATCTGATTCCTCCTTATTCGGACCCTCCCACACTCCACAGCAACGTGACTGCTGTCACTCGGTGGTGTTGAAACAGATTGAACAAGAAATTACATTAGTCATTTTACCAGATGTGTTTATTCAATCAGTCAACAGAACAAAGACTCAGGGCTGTCTGTTATTCTACGTTTAACTGAAAAAAACACAAAACAGGAGCCTGATAACTGAAAGCTCTGCTTCCCATTCTACTTTTACAAACTCTAGGAACCACATGTATATCTGGAGTCTGAGAGCAAAGGGCTCTGTTATGGAACAATAAGATCTTCACGTAGCTCTCTTAAATAAAGGTTTAATAAGAAAAATCTTGGATGCTAAGGCTTGTGGTACATATTCATTCACTAAAGACAGATGAAGCAGATCCAAAATGAGGATAATATTTAGGGGAAACAACTCATTGAACAATCTGGTTGAGAGGGGATCTAGTAGACATGTTGATGGTTTGGATGAACCAGTTATTTTGGACTATTCAGAGAGCTCATCAGGACAAAAACTAGGCCTGAAGCCATGTCGTTTGTTAACTAGACTCAGAGAGCGCAAACCTCCGCCAAAGCCACAGCGTGATTAAAAAGCAGTGCAATCTGGATCATAATCTGGATCACCATCAAAGTGTAATTTATTGATTTTGTGACCTCAACATTTGCTGGAAATTTCATCCAAATCTGTTCATTAGTAACAGACAAACAAACCAACAGACACAACCAAAATCATAACTGCCTTGGTGGAGGAAACAAAAGCGTCACATGTAGGAGCACAGACAAGTTTTTAACAAAGGGGTTACCTGTGACCGTGACCTTTGACCCCATGAACATGAAATCAACAGGCATCATCTTTGACCCATGAGGTGTCCAGCTGTGCGGTTTGACATTCCTACATTACACTGTTGCAAAGTTATAGCACGAGGTCAGCTGTGATGTTGACCTTTGACCCTGTCACCCAGAAACCAACGATGATTACCCTTGTCCCATGAGGTGTCCAGCTGTGCAGTTTAGTATACAGTAATATAAAATACAGTTCTAGCTTCACAAAGGGCTTTGGTGTATGTTAGCAGGATATCTCTCCAGGTCACATAAAATTCTTCCATCTTAGTGGAGCGCCATTTTCTATCCAACTTTCTAGATGTCTATTTTAAAGTATGCAACTGAATTAAACCAAGGAGCCAGCTTCCTCTGACTGGTCACTTTCTTGTCAACTAATAATTGATGTAAGTTTGATTATTGATTCAGACTGAAAAAAACATTTGGGATTACAGGAACAACTCTAAGCTGGTTTAAATCATAATGTTTTTATCTGATAAATTCCAGTTTGTTTATATAAATCTTCTTTAAACACTAATGTTTGTAATGGAGTTGCTCAGGGTTTAATGCTTGGACCAATACATTTTACTTTATATAATTGTTACCATTAGGTAAAGTTATTAGACAGCATGGGATATGCTGCTGATACTCAGTTATATTATCCATAAAGCCTGATGAATTTAATCAGTTACTATATTGCAAGCATGTTTAAGAGAAATAAAAACCTGAATGACTCCTAATTTTTTGCTTTTAAACTCTAAAAACACAGATGTTCTGTTTTTTTCACCTGAGCTTCCTAGAAATGAACTTTACGTCCCTTCACTTTCTCTGGATGGCATTAATGTGGCCTTCAGTTCTAACATAAAGAACCTTGGTGTTATTTTTTTTAACCCTCAGTAACCTTTACAACACCCACTGGCTCAGGAGGTGTTGACACCCTGTGACAGAAGATTCAGAGTGCTGAGAGGTCAAACTAACTGAGGGACATTAAAGCCATAGCACTGACAATGCAAATTTTTTACTTATGTGTCCAGGGTGTGTCCATGAGTAAAACGAGTGATTAAAAGATCATCCTCCTGTTTCCTGGTACTGTTAGTGATGAAACATTGTCACCAGGTTTCTTAGTTATTTTGAATCTAACAACAGGAAGAGAGAAGCTAGAGTCAGCATGTTTGAGTCAGACCAATCCCAGATTACAACAGTACTTAAGAATAATGCTGGTCTTCTGTCTGTTCTCCATTTCCTCTGGGATAGGCTGATGGCAGACATGATCTAATATTCAAACCCTGATAGGTGGGTGCATTTTACTTTTCTACAATTTACCATTAAAACATCAGTTACGATATTTTGAGTAAGGAAGTATTTACCTGTTTTTCCTCTCTTTTATCTCAACATGTAATTTGAGGTAATGACAATGTGCTGTAAATGTGCATTTAGCCAGCTCATTGAGTCAGAACTTTTTTAGGACTTGTGTTTGTGGTGAAGGTATTACTTCAATTTGTTGCATTCCTGTGAGCTCTCGTGTCTATACTAACTTTTTATGTTTACAACTGGCAGTATGGGCCCATACTGTCACTAAAAAACATAAAAAGTAAGAATAGCTTAGTTAAATACGAATACAGTGTTGTGTTTAGGGGGACAATACACAGTCACACAAAGTAGAGGCACCAGACTCTCCTTTGCTTGAGATGCTCTGTTTATCTAGCTGCAGAATAATTCCCCTCCCTTCCCAGCTGAGGGTCGTTAGGGTCTTTGTTTGCCTGGCTCATAAGAGATATGCTTTGGTGACATGCATGAAGGTATGAATTTAAGGGGAAATGACTGGATGTCAGGCTTAATGCTCACTTCTAAGTTTCATTTAAAAACTACCCCATTGGATTCCAGATTTTGTAAGATCATCTGTCAATTCCTCACTATTTTTCTTGCTCTAAAAGTTTAACTCACATCTTCTGAATGAAACTTTAAATCTTTCCAGACATTTTATTTTATAATTTATATTTTTTTTATAATATAAATGTTAAGATATGTGATTTTTTGAAGAAAATAAATTGTACTTGCTACAGAAGTTTATACTTCCTTTTACTTCCCATCTCACAACTCAATAAAATATATGCAAACGTGTGCAGTTAAAAATAATTATTAAAAAAATGCTTTGTCCAGAGTTCCTCCTTTAAAAGACACTTCTTGTTTTTAAGCCCTAGAGACTAATTATTCTTTGCTTGGGGGAATTTTTTGTTCTTCAAATAAAATATCAATAAATGTTTCTGTTGAATTTAATATATTTTGTATTATGGATCTGATACTTGTTGAAACATTGTTCAGTGCATTTGCATTAAAGCACTTTTAACAAGTTGAAATGTTGGATTTAAAAACCAAATCACCTTTGGCACAAAGACATACAACAGCCAAATATTTTGTCTTTATGCTTCTGAATAAGTTTTAATATAAATGAGATTCTTGGAACTTACAACTAATACTTCCTTTAAATTATTTTCAGTCACTCATCTTCCTTTTCAGAATTTAGATCCAGTTGTTTTGTTATTTTTTAAACGAAGCAGCTGCACCTCTTTTCTGTAGTTGAAGATGTTTTGCTGTCCATGCAGAAAGATTAGGGGTTCTGAAGAATGTTCAGACTTCTATATTGGAGAAACTAACAGCTTCACCACAGACAGATGGCTCAACGCAGAAAATCTTTTTCATTTATTTTTTAAATGCTCCCTTATAGTTCCAGTCTTATTTTTTACCTCCAGTATGATGCAGCTTTGCTTTTCCCCAAATATAGACACGTGTTTGGAGCCATGGGGGACTGGTCATACCTGACTTCACTACTGGACAAAGTTCAGTCTCACTCCACTGTAGTGGGAAAGATCTGGATGAGCGTCTTCTTCCTGTTCAGAATTTTTGTCCTCGGTGCAGCTGCAGACAAAGTCTGGGGAGATGAAGTGTCACAATTTTTCTGCGACACAAAGGAACCAGGATGTGAACATACCTGCTACAACTGGATGTTCCCAATGTCCCACATTCATTTCTGGGTTCTGCAAATCATCTTTGTGTCAACACCTACCCTGGTCTACCTGTGTCATGCTATACACATCATCCACAAAGAGGAAAAAATGATGGAGCACCAAGAAGAGGGAACTTTGCTGAAGAAACGAAAGTATACGGATGACAGAGGGAAGGTGAAGATCAAAGGCATCCTCTTTTGTACCTACATGACCCAGTTAATTGTTAAGATTCTTGTGGAAGTAGGATTTAGCGTGGGTCAGCTCTATATCTTTGGTTTTGAATTTGTGGTTTCCGAATTTCACTGTAAGATGGACCCTTGTGCCAAGTTCACTGGTGCTCAATGCTTTATTTCCCGTCCAACTGAGAAGAAATTCTTTATCATTTTCATGTTTGCAGTTGCAGGCATTTCTGTGCTTCTTAACATCATTGAAATAGTTTACCTCCTGTGTACCAAGAGGAGAAAGGTCAGAAAACGCCTTTTAGCTGAGGAGCATATCCTGAATTCACGGCACTGCACAGCTAACTTTTTGCCATCCATGGGCAGCCAGTATGAAGGCTTTCCACTGTCACCTCTGTCTGGCCTTGACAACAAACTCACTGATTCCACCCAGAAAGAAAAGGACACCTGATGCAGCTGTTCACTCTGTATATTATTATTACTATTATGCTTTAGTTACCTCTAAACCTGTGTTGATATTTTTGTGTACTCAGTGTCTACATTGCTTGAATGATTTCTAACTGACCTGCCAAATGTCTTCAGATGATGTTTAATGATGTCTCTAAATCCTTCTGACCAGCATTACTGTGTCAGATGTGCTGACACTGTCACAGCTGGAAAATGATCAGTCTGTTCAATAACATCGGTAAGTCTGTTAACTGAACTATATTTACATGAGGTTGGTGCAGTATACTGCCATAAAAGTTTGAAGCACTGTCGACTGTAAATATGTTCACATCAAGAGTTATTACAACTTAAATAAATGACAAGGTCTGATCTTCACTCATCCATTTATTCATCCATCCAACATTCACATATATTACCTATAAACTGTCAATTACTAAAGGTTATCTAGCTAAGGAACCCAGCAGATTGTGTCAAATTTTTGCTTTGTCGCAGTCTCCCATCCTGAGATTCCCTTTTAACAGGAAGAAACCTTCAGCAGAACAGAACCAGGCTCAGGATGGGTGGCTATCTGCTTCGACAGGAAAGAGACTCAGACAAACACAGAATGACTGCTTCAGGTGCAGATTCTATGAAGAGATAAACAGAGAACACAAAATTAATTAATGATGGCAATAAATGCAAATATAAGCATGCACAGAGCATTTTCAAGCACATTCAGTGTGACTAAGATTTTGTTGACCAATGAATATCACGAAGAACTTCTTTATCAGTAACAATTGCACCATCTTCAAACACTGGCAAGGATCATTTAGGCAGACAGCATTTTTACTTTTTAGGCAAAGCACATGCCGTCACAAAGTCACAACTTCTTGCTGGGATGGAGACTGAACACAATGACAACACATAAAACCAGGAAATGCACAAGTAGAGACACATATTTGCAATCATAAATAAAATTTGACATTTTTTGGGAAGCCGACTTTCACCGCGTCACACAACTGTGTCTGTGTGTGCAGAAAGGTAAAATTTTACACACAATTTTTTTCCACAGTGAAACAAAGATAAAGGTACATGTAAAGAAAGGGGATTCCATCAGTTAAATAAAATAACAAACCACAGGAAATAGATTGGTGCAAAATGTGGGAGATGATGTTGAGATATTTAATTATTTGGCCTAATTTGACCAGACAGAACAAGTCTGGACACTTGTAGATTTTACAACTTAGTAAATGTCCTTTTCCAGTATGGTTCTTAAGATGATTACATTAAAAATAGTGTAGCAGAACCTAAGTAGGGGTATACTTAATTTCTTGCTTAAACTCTCATTTTCAGGGCATTAAGAGGTTTGAAAACCTACTAAATTGGACTATTTTATGGGAATTACCTATAATTTTTATATAATTTTCATTCATTTATCCATTTTATTTTTTAAATCTCAACAACTGGAGACTGAATCCATTCAAATAAAGGAAATATTCATTACACCCCTTATAATTAAAGAAGCCAATTTTGCCTTTTTCCTCCTGGAAAATATGAGAAAAAAACCTGTCTGGAATTTGCAGGGCATGGCACATAAGATGGCCTCACCATTGAGGGATAGGGATAGAGTTTAAAATAGTCCAATCATCAGCCTGACAGGCCTCCAAAGTTAGGATGATAAGCAGATTCTAATTCAGTTAGGTGAAGGAATTTCAGGAAGATTAATAGCCTGAAAACATGGAAAGGAAATGATCTATTTTGCAGTGTAAGAAAATTAGGGTAAATTAGGTATAGAATCCAAAGACGTTACTACAAAATGATGTTGGAAACTACTTTTTTTTTTAAATTTATATTTAAGTTGCCACAGGGCAGCACATTCAAGATCCCAGCCTGGTCCAGCAATGGGCTTCTGAGCAGTCTAAGGGATCCCACAGGATGCTTCCTCTATGAACTGTGTCCAGGGACAAAAGCAGTCATGGTTTTATTTCTGTGTGGCGTCAGGTTACTGTCAGTGGGTGTGAGTGTATATATGTGTGACCCTGTAGACTGGTGACCTGTCCGGTGTGCACCGACTGCTGGAGTTCGGCAGCAGCTCCTGGGAATACGCAGGCAGAGAGGAGAGCTGGCACATTCCCTTATTATTATTTTATAAACCCAATTACTTTTTACCATTTTTTATTAGCTTTTAAAATTATTTTAGTAATTTTTTGTTGAGTCATTTTTTAATCATTCTATTTTTGATTGTAATATTTTGACATTTTTAGTGCTTCAGCTGCAGTATACTTTCGATCCTAAGGTGAACCCCAGAAATTGTCTCAGTAAAGGAACACCTTTTAAAACAATCTAATTTACTTATTATTATTATTGTTGTTGTTGTTAGTACACTTATAGATACATTCTTCTTCATTTATTTTTTCATCTTTTCAGAAGGCTGTGATGGTATTGGTAAACTTTCCCCCCATTATCTGGTGGTAAAATGACTTTTTGTTTGTTTTATTTAGGTAGACCTTTATATGTTCAAATTGAAGATCATTAAAGAGAATAAGATTCACTGATAAGATACTGATAGGCCCTGTGAGATGTCCTTATTTAATGTAACAGAGTTGTTCTGTATAATACACATCTGTTCACAGTTTGACACCAGGTCATTATGCTCTTAAAGTGACAAGTGACAGTGCCTTTGTTCTTGCTCACCAATAGGCTGATTTAAAAAAATAACAACACTGTTTAAGAGTTACAGAAAAAGTTCAGTCAGGACTTCTTCACAAAATCTACACACAATCCACACTGAAGATGAAATAATGAACAACAACAGGTGTGTGATGATCACATATAAAACATGCATTATATCAAGTAGCTGGACAGATGCATTTTAACTTCAACATCTGAACAAAACCAGAAGGCAAACACATTTAATAATAAAAACTCACAGCATTATTCTGTCTCAGTCTGAGCCACTCTGGACAGTACTAATTATTTTGAATAGTTTTACTCCAACAAAACTAAATGGTACGTTGATCCTTGTTTCCTGATAGAAAGAAATACTAACTGTGTGAAGATGACCCTGTGTGTTTGAGAAGTAGTGAAAAGATAATTGAACTGAAGCTTCAAATTGCCCTTTGAGCAAGAAGGCCAATTTTAAATGAAGCCCCACCACAAGTCTTGCTTCATGTTCCCAGAAGTTGTAATCAGTGACAAAGCCTCTCTCCCAATACAGCCCACAGACTCTAAAGAGTAAGGAAACATGGAACAGAACTGACTGACCCCCCCATATGTTTCATCATTTTTTTTGTCTCAAACTTTTGGATCAGCAGGGGCGGCCACTGAGCAGTATAAACCTTGAGAAACTAGCCATTTCTCATCACCATTGGCTGGAAAGCTTTAATTCTTCATAAAGCTATATTTGGCCATCACTATTTAGAAGGTAACCTCTGTAAATAAATGAGGACAAAGTGTTATTTCTCTGACTTACTGATTCAGCCTGGCAGACCTTCTTGTACATCAGGTCTATAAAGAAGTGATGAAGTTGGGGTGGGGCTGACTTCAGTATCAGTGTTCAGGTAACAACCAAAAAACAACATTATTTTTAGAGTAGCTATAACTGATACATTTGCAGTATTAAAATACCACCCTGTTAACACAAATATGAAATTATGTACATATCTGTACATAATGTGCATATCTGTGTTAACATGCCTTTTGTGAGAAGTTAAGTAGTCTTGAGGGCCCCTGCTGCCCTGGAGACCTTGAGCAGTCATTTATGCTTAATATGCATTGGGCTGACTATGGGTAGGCGAATTACAGATTTGAGTGTGAAGAGTCTGACAGTACCTGAACTAACAGCTCCATGATGAGAGTCCATCCTGCAGAACTCATCTGCTAGATTAGTAAAACCTATAAAGAGGAAGATGAATGACAGCAGATTTAATGGGAGAAAGCCTGTATGGTGTTAGTTTCACCACATGATGGAGCTGTAATCCTCTGTATCACCTCCAGTTCTTCTGAATAAAAGGATAATAACAAAGATGTGTTGTCATGGCTGTGATATCATGAGAAGGCAAGGTGTCTACATGTCCTCCTGCCAGGGACTGTGGACAGGCTGTGGACGGTGCTATGGACCGGCCAATATATAGAAAGGCTGTGGACAAGTTTGCTATGAACATGCTGTGGAAAAGCCATGTATCTTGCTGCGACCAGGATGTTGACTGGCTGTGGTGGACTGGCTGTGGACCCCAGTTTGGACAAGCCATCGACTGTGTTGTGGATTAGGTCGTTGACAAGCTGTGGACTGTGATGTGGACAGGCTGTGGACCCTTCTGTAAACAAATTTTAGAGTAGCTGTGGACATGCCATGGACCCAGCTGCAGACAGGTGTAGACTTGGATGTGGACAGTCTGTGGACCATGCACTGATCCAGGCTGTGGACCTGGGAGCGGACAGGCTGTGGACCCAGCTATGAACTTTGCTGTGACATTCTGTGGATGGGCTGTGGTCAGACTGTGGACTTGTTTTGCATGGGCTTTGGACCAACTGATGATGGGTAGTGGAAGGATTTTGGATGGGCTGTTGTTGCACTGTGGTTGAACTGTGGACAGAATATGGACAGGTGATGGATAAGATGTGGACAGACTGTGGATGAGCTGTGGAACACAGTGTGGCCTAAGCTGGGGTTAGACTGTGGATCCAGATGCAGACAGGCTGTGGGCATACTGTGGACACTATGGACATGCTGTGGACCCTTCTGCAGACACACTGCGGACAGGTTGTGGACCAGACTGTGGATGGGCTGTGGATGAGCTTTGGATAGGTTGTTGACAAACTATAGACAGAATATAGATAGACTGTGAATGGACTGTGGATAGGCTGTCGTTGCACTGTGGTCAAACTGTGGACAGGGTGTGGTCATGCTGTTGATTCGATTGTAGATGAACTGTAGACAAACCTGTGGACAGCTTTTAGACAGACAGTGGACATGCTGCTGGCAGATTGAAAGCAAATTGTAGACAGGATGTGAACAGACCTTGGACAGACTGTGGGTAGATTGTGGACAGGCTGTGGACAGACTGTGGGTAGACTGTAGACACACAGTGGAAAGCTTTCCACTGTGTGTCTACAGTCTCACTGGAAAGCTTTCCACTGTGTGCCTAGGCTGTAGGCAGATTGTAGACAAGCAGTGAACAGAGTGTGGACAGAGTGCACAGATTGTGGGCAGACTGTGGATAGACTGAAGGTAGATTGTGGACAGACTGAAAGCAGATTGTGGACAGACTGAAGGCAGATTGTGGACAGATTGTAGACAGACTGAAGGCAGATTGTGGACAAACTGTGGACAGACTGAAGGTAGATTGTGGACAGACTGAAGGCAGATTGTGGACAGATTGTGGACAGACTGAAGGCAGATTGTGGACAAACTGTGGACAGACTGAAGGTAGATTGTGGACAGACTGAAGCCGTATTGTGGACAGATTGTGGACAACCTGTGGACAGACGGAAGGCAGACTGTGGACAGACTGTAGACAGGTAGTGGACAGACTGTGGACAGACTGAAGGCAGACTGTGGACAGATTGTGGACAGACTGAAGGCAGATTGTGGACAAACTGTGGACAGACTGAAGGCAGATTGTGGACAGACTGAAGGCAGATTGTGGACAGACTGTGGACAAACTGTGGACAGACTGTGGAAAAACTGTGGACAGATTGAAGGCAGATTGTGGACAGACTGTGGAAAAACTGTGGACAGATTGAAGGCAGATTGTGGACAGACTGTGGACAGACTGAAGGCAGATTGTGGAAAAACTGTGGACAGACTGAGGGCAGATTGTGGACAGACTGTGGACAGATTGTGGAAAGAATGAAGGCAGATTGTGGAAAAACTGTGGACAGACTGAATGCAGATTGTGGACAGGTAGTGGACAAACTGTGGACAGACTAAAGGCAGATTGTGGACAGACTGTGAATAAACTGTGGACAGACTGAAGGCAGATTGTGGACAGACTGTGGAAAAACTGTGGACAGATTGAAGGCAGATTGTGGACAGACTGTGGAAAAACTGTGGACAGATTGAAGGCAGATTGTGGACAGACTGTGGACAGACTGAAGGCAGATTGTGGAAAAACTGTGGACAGACTGAGGGCAGATTGTGGACAGACTGTGGACAGATTGTGGAAAGAATGAAGGCAGATTGTGGAAAAACTGTGGACAGACTGAATGCAGATTGTGGACAGGTAGTGGACAAACTGTGGACAGACTAAAGGCAGATTGTGGACAGACTGTGAATAAACTGTGGACAGACTGAAGGCAGATTGTGGACAGACTGTGGAAAAACTGTGGACAGATTGAAGGCAGATTGTGGACAGACTGTGGAAAAACTGTGGACAGATTGAAGGCAGATTGTGGACAGACTGTGGACAGACTGAAGGCAGATTGTGGAAAAACTGTGGACAGACTGAGGGCAGATTGTGGACAGACTGTGGACAGATTGTGGAAAGAATGAAGGCAGATTGTGGAAAAACTGTGGACAGACTGAATGCAGATTGTGGACAGGTAGTGGACAAACTGTGGACAGACTAAAGGCAGATTGTGGACAGACTGTGAATAAACTGTGGACAGACTGAAGGCAGATTGTGGACAGATTGTGAATAAACTGTGGACAGACTGAAGGCAGATTGTGGACAGATTGTGAATAAACTGTGGACAGACTGAAGGCAGATTGTGGACAGGCTGTGGACAAACTGTAGACAGACTGAAGGCAGATTGTGGAAAAACTGTGGACAGACTGAAGGCAGATTGTGGACAGGCTGTGGACAAATTGTAGACAGACTGAAGGCAGATTGTGGACAGACTGTGGACAAATTGTAGACAGACTGAAGGCAGATCGTGGACAGACTGTGAATAAACTGTGGACAGACTGAAGGCAGATTGTGGACAGATTGTGGACTTACTGTGGACAGACAGGTCTTACTCAGTGTTCCATTCAGCCTGACATGTTCTGTGTTCTCTGTGAGGACTCTTCACTCAGGTTCTCCACAGCAGAACCACTGAGGGCCAGTTTGAGTTCAGTCCGATAAATGGACTCTGTTCTTGGAAGGAGCTCGTAAAACTGAAGAGTTAAACCTTTATGATGCTCAGTGAAGAAGTCCGGATCGCACCGACAGCGAGCACCGACGCTGACCCCGCCCCCTTCCTCTCGGTCCGAGGGGCTCCAGTCTTGACGTAGGGATCAGGTGACTAAACTTCTTATAAGGGAAGTTTGACAAGTTCGGTCCACTTTTTCTTTTTTGTCCCATACGGTCAGAGCCAGTGTCCCAGTCGGAGGAGGAGACAGTCGAACCGGGCTGGACTCTGTCTTTGTGGATCACCAGGTAAGTTTTTTTAAATTAATATATATATATATATATATATATATATATATATATATATATATATATATATATATATATTTAAATTTCACTTTTTTAAAAATCAGAGCAGAAAACGAGTCTGAGAAAACACGTCTGTGGGTCCATTAGAACCGGACCGAGGTCCGCTCAGATCCAAACATCTCAAACTTTGAGAAGATCTGAAATATTCGTTTATTTATTTATTTATTTGGCATTTGTTTTTAAAATGAATTTTTCATTCTGTACAAATTCAGTTTTTAGTTTTGGATTTTTCAGTTTTGACTGAGTAACTTTCTGAATCAGAATGAAAGAACCCACTCAGATGTTAGGCTTTTCCTTCAGGAATCTGGATGGTTCAGTTTTCCCCTCATGGTGCAGAACTACTAAAACCCATTAGAGAGTGAAGGAACTCTGAGGTTCTGCTGACTGGCTCGGTGCTGGGCTCTATTGTTCTGTTCAGTCCATTTCTGTCACAGACTCAGTCATGTAGAAAGTGGCGGGCTGTTCCTTGTCTGGTAACCACTGATCTTCCGTTGTGGTTCTGGGACACTCGTGGTTTTCTACAACATGTTGCAGTGTTTAAGGTTGCAGCTTAATGGACAAGTAGAAGCACATGCAGCTCATTGGGCCCATTAGAGCCCCAGAGAGTGGGGTCATTGTCTGCTGAAGTGTCCCTGTGTGGAGAATGGGTCCCAAACGGAACCTGTGAACTTTGTTACAGCTTTCATTTAACATCGGACGGAATGGAGAATCATCTAACAGATAATAGGATTTATAGGTCCAAAACTTACAGTCAGATACCATTAAAATTCATCAGGACCATAAACAAACTTAACTTAAATTATAATCATTTCTTAAAGGGTTTATTGATTTTAGAATTAAACATGTAAAACCTCAATTCTGAAAAACTAGGGATGTTAATGTTAATAATGTCAATATAACAGAATGCAATGATTTGCAAATCTCAAAAGAAAACACACTTTTGTCACAATTTGTGTTTTTTCTGGTTATTTTTGTAAGTTTTTCTGTTGTGTTTGTGATTTTTTGTTTCCCTTCTTGTGTTTCTCCCCTGTACCATCAGCCACCTTCTCCCTCAGTCTTTATGTTTCCATGTCAGCCTGCCACACCCATCTTCACCTGTTGCAGGATTGTTATAAATCACCTGTTTCCATCTTCTTCATCAGCTCCTTGCATATCATCTCTGTTGGTTCATTCTTGCTCCCACACACTGTCTCCTGATACTCCTTGAGGCTTAGTATTTTGGTTGTAAGTTTAGCCACTTGCCGCCTGTTGTGTTTGTTCAATAAATCTTTTAAGGTTAGTTCTGAGCTTGTGTAGTCTGCATTCTGGGTCCATCTCTCCTTCAAACCCAACAATTTCATTCACAATGGAACAGAGTAAATATACCAAATGTTGAAACTAAAACCATTTTCTGTGTATGTCTGTGTGTGTGGTGGTGGTGGTGGTGGTAAGGGGGGGGGGGTGTTCTTTTGAATTTTATAGCAGCAACACATCTCAACAAAGTTGTTTCAGGTACATGTGAAGCATCCCCTCTTCTTTTAATCAGTCTGTAAACATGTAAGAACTGAGGAGAGCAGCTGCTGGAGGTTTTGGGGCCAAATGTCCCATTCTTGTCTGATGTAGGATTCTAGCTCGTTAACAGTCCTGGGTCTTTGCTCCTTTTTATTTTTTGTTTCATGATGCACAAAATGATTTTAATTGGTGAGAGGTCTGGACTGCAGGCAGGTCCGTTCAGCTCCTGGACTCCTGCTGCTGGAATGATGCAGTCTGAGGTTTAACTTTGTCCTGCTCAAATATACAAGGCCTTCCCTGAAAGAGACATCTGGAGCATGGGATGTTCTAAAACCTGTAGAACTTTTCTGTATTTATGGTGCCGTTCCAGATGTACTAGAGGCACTAATGCACCCCTATACCATCAGAGAGGGAGGCTTTTAAACTGTGCCCTGATAACAGGCTGGATGGATCCTCTCTTCTTTACTACAGAGAACCTGGCATGTGTAGTTTCAAAAGAAAAAAACTAATTTGAATTGTATGACCAAAGTACAGTTTTCTACTTTCCCTCGGCCCATTTTAAATGAGCTTTGGTCCAGAGAAGATGGCAGTGTTTCTGGATAATGTTTACATACTATATGACTACTTCTCTGCATGTTTAAATAACATTTTAAACAATGTTGCAATTTCTTTGGAATTGGGGTTGAAAACATGTTTTTGTCTCCTAAAATAAAAATAATTTTAAATTTAGTGTTGGTCTCAGTTACAGTAATGTCGTGTTCAGACCTGTTCTGACATACCTTGCTGACTGGTAGGGGTCTAACTTTAGGTTCAAGTTTATTCTGTCCTGAGGGATAAAGTCTCTGTTAGCTATTCTACATGGACACAGAGCCACGACCCACAGCTCTTAATAAGAATAATGGTGTAACCTTCCAGACTCAATATGAGAGAAATAAAGTAAAATAAAACTATTAGGTACTTCACAAAGTTCTGTATAAGAACAAAAATCTGCAAACTCCACAATAGCTAAAAACAAAAAAGTTGTTTTCATTATGAACATAATAAAGTAGGGGAACAAACAACATAACACTGCTCAGATTATGGTTCTGTGATTAATACAGAACATTTTATAGTGACAGAGGGTCAAATGAGCTCTAAAACTAATCAGAGCATCCTGAATCTTCCCACAGGCAGCTGAGCCTGATTTTTAACAATGCTGATGACATGTTTTTGTTAAATTAGGAGACATCCAGGTAAAACGTTGCAGACATCAAGTCACAAAGTGGCCCTTCTGCATGGTTCAGGATGATGTACGCACAGACTAAAGTAAGGTTTCCCATACGACTTCTGAATGTGGACTGAGTGAAGCTGTCTTCAGTGGGTCATGACAGTTTTCACACCTGTATTTAGAGCCATCCAGGTGGGATCAGATCATCCAGATCAGATGTTAGTTCCAGGTCTGTACGGACCCAAACCCAACCCTGTCCAGACTTTGTTCAGACAAACAAAGCTTGAACAAGGCCTGAAGAGGGTCTGAAGAGGTTCTAAACAGGGTCTGAACAGGGTATGATCAAAGAATGAAGAGGGTCTGAACAAGACCTGAACATGGTCTGAACAGGGGTTAGGTTTTTTTCTGAGGACCCTCCTATTTAGGACTGAAAAAGTCCTAAATAAATGTGTGCTTCTCTCAGGCTTCCAGCTGACTGTAGCTTCCTCAGATGCTTTAATATTTCAATCGGTCTGTTTTTAATTCTTCAGGTCTGGGTTCTAGTGACGTATGTCATCTCCTTTGTGATGTATTGATGTGGAAGTGATTTAAGCAGGGTGCTGGTTTGCTGTTGGTCATTTTCCCAGAGGAAATGTTGATGTGCAGCGCTTCTGTTTGAGCAGGAAGGAAAGAAGTTCACCAGTGGCCTCGCCTCACACATCCATCCAACTAAACACACAATCACAGTGTTGTGGTTTTTCCACCCAACCTCATTCTGAAGAGCTTGGCTAATACAACAACACTGATTCAGTTTTCTCTAAACCCTCTTTGCATGCATGTCCAGCAGCTTTTTGTGCTCTTCTTCCCTGGCGCCCCTCAGACAAAAACATCACAGCACTGAATTTACTGAATTTCAAACTTTGGCATCTTAACAAGATAATTTTTACATAAATGTTCAAGTTGTTTTCATCAGTAAACTTTAACACATATCTTTAAATAAACTTGAAAATTCTCACCGTAAGATACGTTGAAGGCCTTTTGTGAGTTTTTTAATTTAATTCTGATTCTGATTCTGCTAAACACCTGAGGTCAGTTTTTTTCCCCTTAACAAAGTGTATGTGATGGGTTAATCAAGGTCTGAGCAAACCCCCCTTTCTCCCCTGTGCTGGATCAAGCTGCAAATCTTCTAAAAAACACAGTCTTTGCCATTCTTCAAAGCTTTAGTTGCATAGCCCCATTGACTGCAGAGGTTGCCTGGTAGCCTCCTGCTCAGACTGAAGTGGATGCTACAGGGTTTTTTTTTTTCTCCAAAATGTCTAGCAATGAAAAAGTTGCTATCTCATTACTGAATATGACAGTTTTCATGATTCACTCTGTTTTGATTTTCTTTAATCTCTGAATCATTGATGAGTATAATTAGTGTGATCATGTCTGAAAACTTTCACAAACACTGTCCAGGATCTAAGGGGTTAAAAAGGAATTATGAAAAACAAACTCCAGATTTGCTGAATACATTCATTTTTTTAATTTAGCTTTTTAAATGGATCACTTTTCATCATAGATGTTTGTACTCTCTTAGAATTTGAAGTGAGTGTTACAGAAGGAGACCTAAATGTGTTTTGTTGTTGTTGTTGTTCCTGTTCACAGTAATTAGATTAGCTTTTGTATTGTGTCATTGAACATATATTTTGTCTCCTATATTAAAGACTCTTCCTTATAATGGCACAGAACAAACTCTTAAAGAATGCTTAGACATAAATATCTCTTGCATACTCATCACATTACAAACTCATCATGTCCCATTTCTTTTCCATCAGCTAACACTCTCCAGAAATGGGTGATTGGAGTGCTCTGGGTCGTCTGCTGGACAAGGTCCAGGCCTACTCCACAGCTGGGGGGAAGGTGTGGCTGTCTGTCCTCTTCATCTTCAGGATCCTGGTGTTGGGTACTGCGGTAGAATCAGCCTGGGGAGATGAGCAGTCTGCCTTCAAATGTAACACTCAGCAGCCTGGTTGTGAGAACGTCTGCTATGATAAATCTTTCCCCATCTCCCATGTTCGCTTCTGGGTCCTTCAGATCATCTTTGTCTCCACGCCGACACTTCTCTACCTGGCTCATGTATTTTATTTACACAGGAAAGAGCAGAAACTCAACCGGAAGGAGGAGGAGCTTAAAGCTGTACAAAATGACGGAGGTGATGTTGATGTCCCATTGAAGAAGATCGAATTGAAAAAGTTAAAGTACGGCATCGAGGAGCATGGCAAAGTGAAGATGAAAGGGGGCTTACTTAGAACCTACATAGTCAGCATTTTTTTCAAGTCTTTGTTTGAGGTGGGCTTCCTGGTTATCCAGTGGTACATGTATGGTTTCAGCCTGTCTGCTGTTTACACATGTGAAAGGTCTCCCTGTCCCCATAGAGTGGACTGTTTCCTGTCTCGTCCAACAGAGAAGACTGTTTTCATCATCTTCATGCTTGTGGTCTCTCTGGTCTCCTTGTTGCTCAATGTCATTGAGCTTTTCTATGTGTTTTTTAAGAGAATCAAGGACCGTGTGAAGGGCAAACAGCAGCCTGCACTCTATGCCAGTGGAGGAACTTTGACCCCTACGCCAAAAGAACTGTCCACCACCAAGTATGCTTACTACAATGGCTGTTCCTCCCCAACTGCCCCGCTCTCTCCAATGTCCCCACCAGGTTACAAGCTTGCCACTGGGGAGCGGGGAACTGGTTCATGCCGTAATTATAACAAGCAGGCCAACGAGCAGAACTGGGCCAACTACTCCACTGAGCAGAACCGGCTTGGCCAGAATGGTGGAGGAAGTACTATTTCAAACTCTCATGCACAAGCCTTTGACTTTCCTGATGACACCCATGAGCACAAGAAACTGTCCCCATCAGCAGGACATGAACTACAGCCTCTGGCTCTGATTGACGCCAGGCCGTGTAGCCGTGCCAGCAGCAGGATGAGCAGCAGGGCAAGACCAGATGACCTGGATGTGTAAACCCTGGTTTTAGCCAGAAGGATGAGTGGCTGCAGGAAGACAATCAGGCATCGCTTGATTACATATTCATTTGAAAGGTGGAACTAACCTAAATCTCTGTCATCAGTAGAAAAAGTCTTTGTCAGTCAAGGAGACAATAAACCACATTAAGTAACACTTTAAAGGTACAAGTCTCTGAATATTTCAGGAACTTTTTAGTGGCCTTAGCCTAACATTAGGAAGATAGAAAAGTTATGTTAAATGTTTATAGGGTCACTTAAATTGGTAAATGCTCACACTTAACAAGAACCAAGTTTTCAAATCACAAAACCTGACTTGAAAACTGAAGCCTGAGACCGGGAGCCCCAGACCTGAGGCAAGTTAACATTTTCGGGTCATCACTGTGCGAATGTTTCAAACTTGTGATTTGTGAGGCTCAGTGTCAAATATTCAGAGTACATTTATCATCTGTGCAAAGACATCTTAAT
The DNA here is from genome assembly GCF_001649575.2 of Kryptolebias marmoratus. Taxonomy (NCBI): domain Eukaryota; kingdom Metazoa; phylum Chordata; class Actinopteri; order Cyprinodontiformes; family Rivulidae; genus Kryptolebias; species Kryptolebias marmoratus. The sequence continues at coordinate 4,306,338 of NC_051446.1, read as the reverse complement.
TTCCAGATAATAGTTATGTAGATAACTCAGAGATATCTGGATACAGTATCTAACCTACATATTATCCATCTATCTTAAGTTATGTAGATATTTTCAGGGAATTGGGATATCTTTGAGTTAACTGGTTGCCTGAGTATTTTATTCATCTAAATGTCTTTGGTTTACTGGATATATATTCACTATATTGTCAAAAGTATTCACTCACCCATTCAAATAATTGAATTCAAGTGTTCCAATCACTTCCATGACCACAGGTGTATAAAATTAAGTACCTAGGCATTTAGACTGCTTCTACAAACATTTATAAAAGAATGGGTCGCTCTCAGGAGCTCAGTTTATTCCAGCATGTTACTGAAATAGAATGCCACCTGTGTAATAAGTCCAGTTATGAAATTTCCTCACTGCTGAATATTCCACAGTCAAGTGATAGTGGTGTTAGAACAAGGTGGAAGTGGTCGGGAACAACAACTCAACCACAAAGTGGTAGGCCACGTAAAATCACAGAGCGGGCTCAGTGGATGCTGAGGAGCACAGAGGTCACCAATGTTCTACACACCTCCAAACTTCATGTGGCCTTCAGATTAGCTCAAGAACAGTGTGTAGAGAGCTTCATGGAATGGGTTTCCATGGCCGAGCAGCTGCTTCCAAGCCTTGCATTACCAAGTGTAATTCAAAACGTTGGATGCAGTGGTGAATTCACAAATGAGCTTCTGGAAGAATGGTCACAGATTGCCATAAACACTCCTAAACATTGTGGAAAGCCTTCCCAGAAGAGTTGAAGCTGCAAAGGGTAGGCCAACATCATATCAAACCCTATGGATTAGGAATGTGATGTCACTCAAGTTCATATGTGTGTGAAGGGAGGAAAGCAAATACTTTTGGCAATATAGTGTATCTGAGTCGGATATCTTTAAGTTATCCTGATATGTTTCAAATATTTAAATATATTTGGGTTGGATATATTTGAGTTATTTGGATAACTTGGAGTTATCTAGATATTTTGGAGGTGTCTGTATATGTTGGAGTTATTTAGATATGTTTAGCTTATCTGGATATGTTTTGAGATTTGGATATCTTTGAGTTATCTCACTATCTTTGAATTATCTAGATATATTTGAGTTATCTCGATATCTTGTAGTCATCTCTATATTGTTGAGCTGTCTGGATATCTTTGAGTTGTCTGGATATCTATCAAAAATGATAAAGAAATGAAACACACAACAAACATGGAGAGTCCAACAAAAAAAGTGTGATCTGCCTGGAATGTTTTGGAGGATACTACGTTGTTAAAACACTGTATATTGCACATGGACCACAGGATGTGCTTCTGTATCTTTCCTTTTAGCTCCTTGTGTGTGTTTTATCCACAACGCTCAGTTTGGAGACCATAAAAACGATAGCAAGGTTGAGTTTGGCTCATGTGTAATGTGCTTCATGTAACATTCAGGTTTAGTCTGAATTTCTTGGAGCTGCTTATAAACTCAGTGACATTTGTTCAGAAAAGTGTTCTTGTTTTTATGGTTTCTGCTTCCCTTCATTTTAAAACTGAGATGGTGGCAGCTTTTCGTCAGGCTCCTTTTATGTCATCTTTTTATTGTTTAGCCAGAGACAAACCTTCCTGACTAACCATTTCATTTTTAATTCTTCATTTCTGTTGATAACTGAAACACATTCTTCAAGTCTAAAGTTGCTGTTTTAATCTCATCACTACAAACCCATAATTAAAGAAGGGAGTGGTGTAAAAACAGTCATTCTGAGCACATACAGTAAATTTGACTGCAGCTGTGATTTTCAGGATACCACAAACCGTTTGTCCTTACCTGTAGCTGTAGGCACTTTCAAATCAAAGGTTATCTGCTAATAAAAAACTAAAAGATCAAGGTTTGGTTTGGAAAGTAGAAAAAATTTGTCCTTTGGAAAGAGATTAAAGATGTGTTACAGACTTTCTCCCGCTGCTTTCGGAGAGAGCAGTACAGTAAGAACAGTTGGACACATTACTGGGGTCAGACTTTTGTTTGAACAGTTGGCCAATGCTGTTGTGTTATAGGTGAGGACACTCCCACGCTGTGTGGGAAAAACACATGCACATTTGGTATGACTGTTCCAGCTGCCAACAGATGGACTTGGACTTTTAACATTCCTAACACATGGGCTTCACTTGTTTTTACTTCTCACCATCCTCTCCCAGTTGTCAGCTGAAATGTTGTCTCTCTTAGAAGTTAAACGAGTTTCTGACGAGCGCTGATGCCTGCTGTCAAAAAAAGTGTCGGCCAATTAAATTTTTATTTATGGCATCACTCTGGTAAGGTATTAAAGAAAAACTGACTACTGTCCCATCTGAAAACTTCAGCAGCTCCCAATGAATCTGTGCATTCATTTAGAAAAAAAAATTAGTCTTTTTGTCCCTGCAACCTTATCTGTCACTGTTGGTTGTTAATTCCTGAGAAACTTTGAATTTTCCTGCTGTTTTTATTTTGTACTTGTCTCTGTTTGGAGTGTACAAGTGAGGAATGACATGCGTTTTCCACAAAACTAGACTTTTTTACTGTCATTTATTTTATGACAGATGTTCTTTCCTTCTTCTCTCATGGTTGTTAGTTGTAGAAAAATATAGCTGCATTTTAAATATTAGAAAGTTCTGAATTTTCCCTTTTTTGTTTAACATTGCTGCTTGAAAAATAGATATTTTAGTACTGTAAATCAAGCCTATACGTCAGAATAAAAATGTGAATTTAAAAAACAAAATGGTAATAGATCTGGACTAATATTTAGTCTCTTGTATGAAATCTAAGTCTTTGTAGCTCCAAAATCATCAAACACTAGTTGAATGTTAATCTGGACCTTTTTTGTTATGAATTGAATATTTTTTATGTCAGTGTCATTTTATTGATACTTATTGATACTCACAGATTCTTCAGCTACAATGGCATTTGCACTGAGTGTTTGGTGTTAAAATATGTCATTTGTTCTGTTACTAATTTATTGTACTACACAAAAATGAAATTATCAGATTCTATCTGACCTCTGGTTTTACTGAAGTATTTCCATCTTTGACAGAATTTGTGGCAGGTATTTTAACACTGTTTACCAAGTTAGATGGTGTAAAAACATGATAGTTCATTGTATCTGTGAATAGCTGTTTTCACCAATAAATATTTTCTTTCCTAACTTCTGAATCAGTTGTTTTATTTCATTGTCATTACTGTAAATTTTAACATACCACCTGTGTTATTTTATTATTTCTATGTTTCTTCAATCCTGAAACAAATGCATTGTCTGGGTTTTACTCAGGGTTTGGACAGTCTTACTGTTTTAGCATACCAGGATATTTTAGACATTTTTATGCATCCAACTCTGTGGCAACACTTTGGTGTTTTTCTGTTCCAACATGACAAAGTGAGTATTTAAAGAGCCAGTGTGATGAGTTCAGTGTGAAGGAACCTGACTGAACCAAACAGAACCCTAACCTCAACCCGATCAAGCACCTTTAGGACGAACTGAAACCTCATTCAACATCAGTGTTTGACCTTGGAAATGCTCTCCAGAATTAATGAACACAAATTTGCACAGAAACAGTTTGGGGGAGCTTTCAACAATATTTGAAGTGTTTTGTGGGGCTTTTTGCCCTTTCATTCTGTAGAGCATTTATGAGGTAAGACACTTTTGGACCAGAAGGTCTGGCTTCCAGTCTTTGTTCCAGTTCATCTCAAATCTGATCGATGGGGTTGAGCTCAAGGCTCTGTATGGGCCAGTTAGACTAAACTCATCAGAGCAGGTCTTTATAATCCTTGCTTTGTACACTGGGATACAGTCATGTTGGAATATAAAAAGGGTGTTCCACAAAGTGTTGCCACAAATTTGGAAGCATAAAAAGGTTCAAAATGTATTTGTATGCTGAAGAAATAAAGTTGTCCATCACTGGAACTCACAGTCTGAGCTCAAATCCTGAAACACATGAACACCAGGTATGTCCAAACACTTGAGTCCATATAATTTATTAGTTTTCCTCAGAAACACTGTGGTGTTTTGTGTTGCAGAGTTAGAAAAACAGACACAAACAACTGTAAATGTTAGGAAATGTTAGAATTAACTTCTGGCAGTGACAATAATGTCCAGTTTTAAAGGAAACATGTCATTGGTTAACAGCGTTAATGTGAAATGAAAGTGCTTTGGATAAGTGCTGGCTGGTCTATGATTTCTTTATTCTTTTATTTGATCAACTTTAATTTTCTTTTTTAAAATTCAACATGGCTCAGCTAAAACTTCAAGTAAGACATGACAAAATAAGCTGATTTGTTTTTAACATTTTTACTGAGAAGATCCACCTCACAGTACAGAGGTTAGCTCTGTTTCACAGCGTGAAGTTTCAGGTGTGGGATTTTTCTCTCGATACTCCGGTTTCCTCCTGCTGTCCAACAACATACAGGTCGGATTAACTGACCTCATAAACAAGTATGAAAATGATGGAACAGATTTGGGATGTTTCCCACCTCATAAGTGGGGCTTTATCACCCTTCTGGTTTTATCTTTTATGACAATAAATATTCATAGAAAGGAGAGTCATTTATCACCTATTCATTTATTAATTTTACATTTTCATCCCAAGTAAGATACCAACCATTCCAACAAACTAATCAGCAGGAATATTTCACAAGATCCCATATGGCAGCATATTTAAATGAGGGAAATATAATCCTTGCAGCATTTAACATTAATATTTTATTGCATAACATGTAGTCAAAATTTATTATTTTTTAACACATTTTATGCATCAAGCAACACATTGTAGTTCCCATTAAAAAGAGAAAAAATGGTAAGTTGAGAATACTTAAAGTAAAAATGTACACACAATGTGTAGTATGTGAAAGAAATCATAAATCGTATTCAGATCCAGATCCAAATCCAATTACAAATCAATCCAATCAAATCAATTCCAATTATAATAAAATACATTTACATACAGTACATTTTGAAATGCCAATTAGTAAATGTTATCTATCTCAGGAAGCCAGCAGATTGTGTTGAATCTTTTCTTCATCGCAGTCTCCTATCCGGAGAAGCACATTGGTGACAGTGGGAAGGAAAAACTCCCTTTTAACAGGAAGAAACCTCCAACAGAACCATGACAGGAAAGAGACACAGACAACACAGAAGGCGTGGTCCACGTGTAGTTCTATTGTATGAAAAACACAGGCTAATGACAGCAATAACTACATGTATAAACATAAAGACAACAGCAGAGTGAGACAATGTGGTCAGTTTGTCCTCCAGCAGTCTCAGCCTATAGCAGCAGAACTAAGGGATGGCTAAGGAAACCCAAACCAACCCTAACTATAGGATTTATCAAATGGAAAGTCTTAAGTCTTAAAAGTAGATAGGGTGTCAGCCTCACGGACGGAAACTGTTCCAGAAGAGAGGATCCTAATAACTAAAAGCTCTGCCTCCTGTTCAAATTTAGAAACTCTAGGAACCACAGGTAAACCTGCAGTCTGAGAGCAAAGGGCTCTGTTAGGGAAAATACGGACCAATAACATCTTTATTATAAAATGTAGCTTGGTTGTTGAGAGCTTTGTATGTTAGAAGTAAGATTTTCAATACTAAATACAGCTAAAACTGGAGAAATCTGGTCTCTCATCAGAACTCTAGCAGCAGCATTTTAGATCAACTGAAGACTTTTTAAACAGTTTTTTGGACACTCAGGTAATAAAGAATTACAATAGTTCAGCCTAGACATAATAAATGCATTGAGCAGTTTTTCTGCATCATTTTGAGACAAAATGTTTCTAATTTTAGTGATATTGGAGGAAAGAGGTCCTGCTAACATTTTTATTGTGGGGGTTAAATGTAATTTCTTTACATTAGAACTGGAGATCAGGTAAATGCCACCCATTCCCTCATCATGGGCATGAGTTAAGTTAGAAAAAAAATTAACCAGACTTTTTTTTCCATGATGGATTGGTTATACAACATACATCTCTAATTGTTTTTTTAAACAGCAATGACGGTGTGTTTCTTTTTGTATTTAGTGTTTTGTTTCTGGTTTTGGTTTATTGTCTTTGTTGTTTTCCTGTTTGTTGCCCGTTTGTCTTCATCCACCTGTCTTCAGTCAGCACTTGTTTACCTGCCACGCTCATCTCCACCTGCCTTCACTTGTTATCTGTGCCCACTTCCCATAATTATGCTCAGTTTTAAAACCTGGTCACTTTCCTCGCTGGTTCATTGTCTCTAGTCCCCCGTTGTTCTTGTGCCTTGCCTTACCTCGCCTCGTATTGTTTTGCTGCCCTGTCAGCTTTTTCTTTTCTTGTTCTTTTAGTTTTAAAATAATTTTTTTGCTTTTTGATATTGAGTCTGTGCTCTTGGTTCATCTCTTTCTCCACCGTTCCTGACAATTGTGGCCAAATAACTCAATTTTTGTCTTGTATGACCATCAATCCTTTTTCCAGAAGACATTTGGTTTGTCCACATGATCAGATGCAGATTTCAGTCCAACTTGAAGGTGTGGTTTTTGGAGCAGGAGCTTTTTTCTTAGTTGGCACCCTCTCAGTCAATGGCGATGCACAACTGGCTTCATTGTGGACAGGGTCGCTGGGCTTCCAGCAGTTTCCAGTTTATTGCAGGCTGAACTTTGGGGGTTCCTTGGTTGTTTCAAAACATCTGAACCAATTTCCTTCCATCATAGGGGCAAATGTCACTGTATTAGTCAATACAACAATGAGTACTGCACCAGCTGCAGTCAATCATGATCTCTAACAAGAAGTTATTGGGACTTGGCCTTGTCAAGGTAAAAGACCTCCAAGAACCTTCAGCATTATAGATTTTGAATGTATGAAGCCTGCACATATAATTTTGTTCCTGTTTGGTCTAGAGGGGTAACTGTGTATCAGTGGTTAAAGGAGTTGTCTTTCATGGAGAGAGTTGGAGGTTTGAGTCCTGGGTAAGACACTGAACCCCTTGTTGCCTCTGGTGTGTGCCCCATTGGTGTATGAATGAAGTTTAAAGTAGTGATTAGAATCCTTTTTTCAGGTTAGCTCTGTAGAGATGTTGCAGAGTCCTGTAAGAATGTGTGTTGAAGGGTAAATGAGAGTACAGATTGTGTTGCAAAGTGCTTTGAGTAGCCTGGTTGGCTAGAAAGGTGCTATAAAAGTACAGACCATTTAGTACAAACAATAAGTTAAAAGTTGTTTTTAAAAATCATTGAACTTGTATTCTGTGTAATCATTCCACTCTGAAAATAAATTATTCAAATTAACCAATAAAGGCTTAAAATTGATGTCATGATGAGTGGATGGAAACTTCTGACTCCTGTTAAAAATCCTATTATTAAATGCTAATTCAAAAGTCGCAATGAAACCAACTCAAAACATAAACATTTTGAACCTGCTTTTAAAACTATTTAGACTCAGAGTTAGAGATTCAAAGATGGCACCCTCCAGTTCATTAAAACACAAAAATAGAAATGGAATTTAAAACAGGTCTGAAGTGTGACTGGTTGGACCTGTGGATCTGATGATCTGACTCCTGTAAAACAAGCACATTTGTCTCTGAGCCTCAGAATAGAAGGATTTTAAATTGAATACTGAATTCTTCTCAAAAATGTGCTCAGATTTCTCTATACTTGTGAGAATCCCTGCAGTCTGGTTACAGCAGAGTTTAATCAAACCTGTGCACTAATTAGTGTTTTAGAGTCAGATTTTGATCTAAACCTTTTAACTTTTGAAATGTAATGTAACTGATATGACTTTTACTGTTTCTTATCACACCCAGTTTTCATGTTTCATATTTTCACTCAGACACAGAGAATCAGACAAAGACTAAGAGTTGAAAAAGTTGTTGTTGGGGTCCAGGAGTTTGAGCTGGTGCTTTCAGAAACAGTAGAGAAAGCTGTTAGACTGTTGTTAAAGCGTTTATTTATTGTTTTAATTGGAAACTTGTGAATTTTATTATGGACTTGAAGTTTTGTTCTTCTTCTCTATCAACCTGTCTGGCTGCATGTTATCTTTATTATTTCAGCTCTTTTCTATATTTCATACTACAGCCCTGACTTTTCTAACACACGGTGATCTGAGCTAAACTGTCTCTAATCATGTTCGACATCTCCAAAGGACCAGTGTTTTTAACTCACATTCTTCACATGCTCGCTGCCACATGCCATTAGAGACTGCTGCACTGTTAGGTCACCCAGAAAAAGGCTGGATCAGGACCTGCTAACAGAAAACAAGATCTGATTGGTTCTGTAGTAAATTACAAAGATTTACCAGGCCTAAGGAGGAAAGGGTTCCCCTGTCATTGTAGTAATATGAAGATCTTCACAAGAAAATAACCCAAACAAAAAACTGCAGCAGGTGATCTGCATTCCTTCAACAAAATGACTAGGACTTTAGATTTAAAGAAGGAATCTGTCTGATCTGTCTCTTAGAACAAAGCAACAAAAATCATTCAAACCAGTTCCATGAGGTACTCAGTCTCAAAGTGATTGAAGCTAATCATCATTAACTTTTTTCTGTTGGACAGTTTATTATTAACTGAATAATGAGCTTGTTGTTTGAATGTGGCCCAGGGGCCATCAGCTGACAATAACTGATTTAGCTGCTATCACAAAAAGAATTAGTGAAAGTGTTTCTCTGCAGATCTAAAACAGGTGCAAGAAGAGCTCTCAACAACTCTCTGATGGATGAAATTTACTGGTGACAGAACCATAAGGATACAGACAGTAATTCTATATACTGAATAGTCATGCTGCACTTCGTCTGATTTTTACATCACTGAGGTAGGGGTATATGATCCATCCTAATATTGATAATGTCAGTACCAGTGTTTAGTTAGTTTAGTTTCAATTTATTTATGTATATAAGGGACAATGCATATTAATGAAAATATATATGTACTTATATGTATTATTACTATTATTCTGTCACATTAACATATTTTCATAAAAATCAAACAAAAACAAATTGCTAAAACTAGCCTCTCTTGTCATAGTTATAAACATCATATTCATTTTACAAAGATCCACTACAGAGGAACCAAAGAGCCACAAGTGGCTCCAAGTGAAACCCAGGGTGATATAAAAACAGGAAAATATGAAGCAAGAATAACGAAACAACAAAACTACAGGGACCATCTGCCTCCATCTCCCTAGCATCCTCAGATGAGTTCAGATGTAACTCTGTAAATCTAAAAGCCATCATTTAGTACTTCCAGTCAGACAGTACAAGCTGCACAGCCTTGATCAAGAGAGCTGAATCTGAAACATAAACTGTTACATTAAATGTGTTTTAACTCTTCTACAACGTTCCTGTAAAGGCTGTATTTTTTAAATTGTTATGTCAGAAGTAAAAATTGTGCCAGATGTAGGAACAATGAACATCTTTAACTGACAGATTTGTTCAGATTTTACAGGTAAAAAGTCCAAGAAAGGAGTTCTGAAGGAATACAGTGTCCATCAGCACTGTGACTGAATCCGTCCAGCTGCTGAAAACAAACCCAAGAGACACATGTCGCATCTAACCAGTCCAGAACTGTTAGAGACTGGAATAAACTCTGCTTCTGCTCATTTCTCAGAATATGTTCTGTTTTTTATGAACTTTCTTAGCACTGTACACAGAGTGAGTCTTGCAGAATCAAATGTAAAACAGTACATGCAGAGACTATGGCAGTTGTGTTTGTTAGACATGCAGAAAGGAATTTTTAGGAGGTGGGCGTGATAAGGCAGGCAGGTAAACAGCCTCTATTCAGTCTGTAAGCTGCAATATTTGCTAATACACATGATGATGTGAGCACTTAGAAAAACCAACGTGTTGCAATATTAACACAGAGTGTACGTGAAGCACTATGCTGAAGCAGAGTTTGATAAATTGTATTAGTTAGAAGCTGAAACAAAGCAGCTTGTTCTGCTCTACAGCAGGATAAATCATTGCATCAGCCCACTGCTAAAGACTCAAATGTCCTGAACCAAACACATCTAGTCAAAAAAAACTAAAACTTTCTCTCATTTTTTTCAAAAAATACACTTGTGAGCAATAATTTAGCATTTATGCTTGCGCTGATGTTTAGTGTAGCCAGTGGTGGAGTAGACATACTCACCAACTCTCTTTAGCACCTATATGGCCCCAGCCATTGTAGCCTTCTCCTGGAGCTTTTAGACAACAGTTAAGGATGTGTCCAGATAACCAGTACCAGGCATCATGAACACAGATTTACTGGGATTTTCTACTGAAACATGGCAAACAATTAAATGGAGAAATGGCACAGAAAGAAATCCAGATTTATGAAACTGTGCATATGCATGAATCCAAGCGTATTTCCTGTGTACATCCTGATCAACATGGAGCTAAGGCACATGAGACACTTCCTCTGACATGTCTCATTTATATATGCAAATAGATTTAAATATGTCCTACTTATGTGATTCTCCTCTCGGCACAATCAAAAGTAATGTTTACATGTATGAAAAAGGAATTTCCCTGAACGTGAGTTAGGGAATGTGAGGTAGTTGTAGTGGCACAGGAAACACATGAGAAAAACAAGAGTGACAACACACAGAAATACGACAGTGATAACATGAAAACAAATACAGAAAAATAACTCAAACTGTGACAGTAGTGGGATGTAAAAACGTGTTTGGCATGCTGCCCTCTGGCATTAGTGTCGAGTGCAAGAGGACTGACATCAAGGATGACTGCCCATCACTTTTGTTGATCATTGATGTTAGACACCACTTACTGCACATGGACCACACACTGTAATTACAAATGAATGTAGAACTGAGCCGGAGGTACACTTCTATTATTGACATTGCCTCTGTAAACACAGACACTTAGGGGCTTGGGAGAATATAGAGGAGTATTATTTTTTTAATATTGTCTTATGTACAGAGGTACTAATGAATTAAATTGAATATCAGCTGTTTAAAGAATGTCTCAGGAAATTTGACAAATTATGAAAAACGTATATAGCCTATCATAATTCCGGTGAACTATGAGTTCATTTTTAGGCACTTGTAAATTTGCTTTTTGCTCTAGTTGATCCTTATTTATGTCATTTTTATAAGATTTTTAATTAATCATTAATTATTAACTGTTTAGCAATATTTTACCAAGAGTTAATCAGTAGACAATGGCTACTTAGACATTAGATTTTCATTAGTATCTCAGCAGTTTTTTTTGTTTGCTTCTGTTAGTCTACCCTTATCAAATAGATTTATCTTATTAATGCTTCTCTAAGAGGAAAACTTATTCATATTCAAATTTTCTATTAAGACCTATTATCACTGTATCAACCTCACATATTTCCTCTTAGATGAAAGTTTTTACCCAAGTTAAAGAATAGACTTTAAAATATAGTTATAGTTATACCAATCTTGCTATTAGCTAAAACTACTCGTTACTCTGTTATAGTTATCTGTATTTGATTTTGATATTTTTATCTCTGTATTTCAAATGCCTCCTCTTAGAGGAAAGTTTATTCACCAATCTTACTATTAGCTAAAATTACCTGATTGATGTATTTTTTATTTCTGTATTTGATTCTGTTGTTGTTTCTGTGTTGTAAAGCACTTTGGAGATCTGAAGTTGTATGCAGCATTATACCTGGAAACGCTGACTTTAGCTCAGACTGGGAAAAGGGGGAGTGTTTTTCGAACCAAAAGACCAGATGAAAAGTTGTGAGACCCCACTGTTGATATGACTGAATTCTTGTGATGCTAGTATCTGAGGATACAGAGTGCAGAAACTCCTCAGACCTCCTGCAGACCACCGCTCTGCTGGTGATAAATGCTGGAGCCCCTTGCTGTGTGCAACACTGAATGTCACCAGGAGCAGTCTGATAAAAGAGCAGAAGTTACTGAAATAAAACCACAGAAATATTTCACTTAAGTCCATGAAGGTTAAATTGGTTGTGTGTGTGTGTGTGAAGCATTTTGATCTTTCTGGCTCTGTTGTCCTCACACAGACACACTCACATGAACTGATCTGTACTCTTGCAGATCATCTGAAGTTTTCTTGCTCGTTTGTTAGCATGTTAAATACTGCAGAGTTACAGCAGCTGGAAGAGTGGCTATGGAGAATAATGAAAAACATTGTTGAAGATTCTCATTTATTCTGGACATGACATCCTAAGTGCTTCAGTATAAAGCAACTGGACCTCTCTTCTTGATTCTTGAAGACATTTCACCCCTAATCCAACAGACTTCTTCTAAAGGTAGGTTTGGTGTTCCAGGCTTATAAGTCACTGTTATAACAATCACAATAGGATCCTTGAGGTCACAAATTGTTGACCCACCAATCCATCCTGTGAGTTGTTTATGCCGTTGTCACTAGTTGAATGCTTCTTAACAAGACAAACATGTGAGCATTTTTAGTCACGTTTCAAGGAGTAAATGGTTGTGAAACTGACTAGGGAGACAAGTTAAGGGTTCACTATCCAGGTTTATATTAGTAAGTTTATATTGGGTTATTATGCTTAACATTGTTGGCTTCTTTCACTCCACCTGCCAAGACAGCAAACAGGGTGTTCTGCACCACTTCATTCAAAGTGTACTCTCAATGGCAGAGGAATAACAAGAAAGTAGATCTACCCAGAGCTGAGAAAATTCATCCCGTGGGGGAAGAATTTCCCTAGTCCCTAGAACCTTGTATTGATTAAAGAGGGCTAAATCAAATCACCACCAATAACAAATATCCACTACCCCTTATAGACTCTGTATCTTTCTTAAGCTACATTTCAGAGAGGGTGGGTGAGGACAGAGCCGAAGAAGATAAGAGCAGTTACAGAATGGCCAACACCTACTTCCCACAAACAACTTCAGATTTGCCGATTTCTATTGATGCTTCATCTACAGCCAGACCATGTCTCAACTAACCCAGCTCATGTCCATCCACCAACCATTTCTCTGGTCTCCAGAAGCTGACGAGGCCCTTCAGGAGCTCAAAAGATGGTTCAGCAATGCCCCTGTATTAATCCATCCTGACCCCAACATACAGTTCATTGTGGAAGTCGATGCCTCTGACTTAGGAGTGGGAGCCATTTTCCCCCAACATTCTGATGCTGGTGGTAAAATCTACCCTTGAACCTTCGTCTCACGTACCCTGTCACTGGCTGAAAGTAACTATGACGTGGGCAACTGGGAAATGCAAGCCATCAAGCTAGGCTTGGAGACACTGGTTAGAGGGATCTAAGGTACCTTTTATAGTCTGGACTGATCATAAGAATCTGGCATATCTACAATCTGCCAAAAGGTTTAATGCTAGACAGGCTCATTAGTCACTATTCTTTGTACGTTTTTTGGTTTAGTATTTCTTATCATCCTGGTTCTAATAATACTAAATCTGATGCTCTCCCTTGGCAGCTCTTTCTGTGTGAAGACTCCAAGCCAAAGGAAAACATCCTCCCCTCCTTCTGTACAGTCAACTAGCTGACCTGGGAAAGAAATGCAAGCCACTGATCCAGACCTGGGCTCAGAACCTCCTGCTTCAGTCAGATATCAGGTACTGCAATGGGCTCATAACTCAAAACTTACCTGCCATCTTGGAATTCACAGTACCATTTAGTTTTTCCAGAGATACCTCTCGTTGCCTTCTCTAACCCACCATGTTAGGGAGTATGTTTTAGCGTGTGACACTTGTGCCCGGAGTAAGAGTATCAATTGCCCTTCTTCAGGATTATTGCAACCTCTCTCTGGCCCCTGTCATCCCTGGTCGAACATCTCAATAGACTTCATCACTGGACTTCCCCCATCTGAAGGTAACACCACTATTCTCACTACAGTGGATAGTTTTTTCAAATCAATACATTTTGCTCCTCTGTCTAAACTGCTTTCTGCTGTAGAAACTGCCAGCCTTCTAGTCCAGCATGTGTTCTGTCGCCATGAAATCACTGTCAATGTTGTCTCCAACTGAGGACCCCTGTTTACCTCACAAGTATGGACGGCCTTCAGCAGAGCTCTGGGTGCATTAGTCACTTTATCATTAGGTTTTCATCCCCAATCCAATGAACTAAGCAATCAATTCAAACAAGAGTTAGAAGCTGTCCTCTGCTGTGTCATCAACCACAACCCAACATCCTGGAGTTCTCAGTTAACATGAATTGGGAATGCACATGGCACACTCCCTTTTGTATTGTTTTCCACTAACCGTTTCTCCTGCAGGGTGAGTTTAAGAGTGCATGGGGATAATTTCCCCAGCACCTACTCAGCTGCGATCACTTACAAAGGATTGCAGCTGTAGGTATTTAAGACTGAGGTGCTTCAGTACTCTCTGTGGAACTGTTAAAGTCTCATGGTGACAGTCCTATACCTCTTACATGTTCACAGAGATTTTTATAAGTAGTCTTTGAGTTAAAATAGTTCTTACCTGTTTACCTGCTGTGTAGTCAGTCAGTGTAAACTCAAAGGTTATTAAAAAAGGGTCAGACAGAACAGAATTGTGAGGATATATTATCAAGTCTTTACTCTCTATGCCATATATCACAACAAGAGTATGATGAAGAGAATGAGCAAGTTTGTGAATATTTATTAGCACTAATCAGTAATCCTGACTAAAAAAGTAGCAGCTTCTTTGCCTTCTCAACCTATTGTCTTAGAAACAAGAAAAGTGTAAAAATCAGCAGGAGTGGATTTATTAATACTAACAAAACCAGCCTGTTGTAGCCAGGTTTTTGTAAGACAAAGTACAGTGTCTATAAAAAGTATTCACCCCCTTGGATGATTTAGGCTTTTATTGTTGTCATAAATCAATCATGGTCCGTATAAATTGGCATTTTGGACAAAATAAATTTGATTAAAAAAAACTCTTCAATGTCAAGGTCAAAAAAATCTTACAGAGTAATATCAATTTTAAAAAAATCTGTAAAGTAAAATAAGTGACTGTATAAATGACATATACAAAATGACATGATTTTTGTCACGCAACTATGTGAGAGAGAGCCAATTTCTTCACTCGTGGAGTATAAATGCAGCTTCATAAGTTTCACTTCAAAGTTTAAGAGCAGAAAGTCATAGAAGATTAAATGGAGCTAAATAATGTTTTTCATGAAAGGTGGTCTGTGTTAAGACTCATGTTGTCCATCCATCCATTTTCTTTACCCGCTTCTCCATTTCTCCATTGCCTATCCCCAGCAGTCACTGTGCGAGAGGCGGGGGACACCCTGGACAGGTCGCAAGTCCATCACATCGCCACATAGAGACAAACGAGACAAACAACCATTCACACTCTCACACCTAGGGACAATTTAAGAGTCACCAATTAACCTAATGTAGTGGTATAGAAACGCCTAATTCCACGCAAATAGTTTCCAGGTGAGAAGTCCGGTTCTTAAGGTGGGCGTGGTGTATATAAGGAGCTGTGGCGTTCATTCAGGTGTGTCATCTTTGCTCTCCCGCTGTGTGGCTTGCGTCCTGTGGGCTCTGGCAGTGAAAAAGCAACAAAACGCTGGCTGGTGCGTGTTGCGCTGATATCCTGGTGGTAGGTGTTCTCCCTCCCTGCACTTTAGCTGATCTTGGTCAAATCTAATTTGGAGTGTGATTATAGGTAAAACGTCACGGCGCTGCGCTCCTTCTCTTCCTCGTTCTGCGAGTGTGTGTGCATGTTTGTGGATCGGCAGGTAAGAAATTAATACTCATTTAAGCTTCAGTTTGTTATAGTTTTATTTAAAATGGTGACTAATTATTTTTCATAGGCTCCCCACAGTTGGACCATTGCTGCTCTGTTCTGCCCTGCGTTCGTCTCCCTGATTTCTGTACCATCGTTTTAAAATTGGACTGAGTCGGCGTTATCTGCCCTTATTGAAGCAGTGTTTGGGGTGTGGCATCAACGCGCCTGGTTCACCTCCAGCTGCGGCGTGGCAGGAGGGCCACGCCTGGTCCTGATGTTTTAAAGTTTTGTTTGCAGTTGCTGAGGTCCGGTGACGGTGTTGGTGTGGTGACGGTGTTGGTGTGGTGACGGCGTCTCCCTCTTCTGCGTGCTGTGATCCTTAAGTGTGGGGTTGTCTCACTCGTTTGGTGTTAAAGGTTTTTATTTTTTTTTTTGGCTTTGCTGTGTTTGGTAGATGTTGTCCCCCTAGCCCCCCTCTGGCTGGTAACCTCAGCTACTGCAGCTTTTGTTTTTCTTTTATTCCCTTTGTTTTTAGTCTTAAACTGATTTTAAAAAGAACATTTTAACGAATTTTAATAAATGGATTTTGCAAACTTTAAACTGTCTCAGATGTTCTAATCCTCGCATGACTGAACCTGTGTGCCTTAAACCAAAGGTAATATTCTCTGGGCGAAATTCCCAGGGTGGCGTTGTTGAGCAACCAATTAAAATTCCACAAAATCTGAGTTCCATCTAGAGTCGCCACACTAACATGCATGTTTTTGGTCTGTGAGAGGAAACCGGAGTACCCCGAGTAAACCCACGAAGAACATGCAAACTCCACCCAGAAAGGCCCCAGGCTGGGAAGCGATCCAGCAACCTTCTTGCTCTAAACACTACTCCACTGTGCCACCCACTCATGTTGTTTCTCTATCAGTAAAAACTTCATTATAATTTCCTTTTAATGCAGCACTCATAGCTCTATGTCCTGTCAGTCTGTGGTCAGATTTCAAGAAGAAATGATTCTGATCTAAAGAGAACTCAAGACCACATGTGTAAACACTCTCAGCAGCAAATGCACTCTAATGACGGAGCGATAAGAATGTCGCCTACATGTTCCCAGCCTTACAGCTGATTTTAGTCAGCTAAAAGAAACTGTCACACACTATGCGCATACTGGGAAAATACCAACTGAACTCTCTAAATGATGGGGACAAAACGTATAAAAAACTAAACCAAACACTTTCCTATTTTGTTCAGGCTGTGCTGTCCTTTTACTAAATGAGACCACGTGTGTTTTGAAAAATAAATTTGAGTAAATGGCTAATGATAGAAACCCTCTTTCATCAGTTTTGTACAGTATTTGTAAAATATATAATAAAAGACAAGAAAAAATTGGATTTACCAAAGCTGATAGAAACAAAACAAATTGAAGGCCTTGCATTCCTTGAAGTAATGCATATCACCCACCACCTTTTGGATGATCAAGATTTTTAGACTAAGATCATCTAATGATGAAAAATGATGGAGCTGTAGCCATTTCGGTCAAAGCTCAAAAATAACTTCATGCACAATCTCATGCAATATTGTGAGATATCAGAGTATGTGTTGTAATTACTCCCAGATACTACCACGCCAAATTCTACTTCAATATCTGTAAAATTGACAGAATTATAGCTATTTTATGTTTTCTAAAATCACTTGGCTGTGGTAGCTAACTTCAAAAGTTATCAGTTGTAGATGTTCATCCAATCATCACTTTCTTAGAGTTTCATTAAATCTGATATTTTGGTAAAACACACACAGACACCCATGCAGGCTTTCAGTGTTTTCTAAACTGACAACATTACACGTTGTTTCCTTTAGTATTTAGAGACTTTGAGCAGCTCTTATCACAGCTTCCACCTGGATACTTCTAGGTCATTTCACATTCTGAGGAATCTTCTTAAGAAATTAAGAGTATTTGAGCAGACCCCGGGCCGTAATCCTATTGAGAATGTGTGGTGTGATTTAAAGGGTCTGTACCAACAGAATTCATCCAGTTTGATGAAACAGGACCTGTTGTGAAGAAAATCCCAGAGGTTAGTTGTGCCAAGCTTAAAAACATTTACCAAGAGAGACATGCAGCAGTTTTAGCTGTAAAAGGACTTAATGAGAGTTTAAACTCCAACTGCTTCAATATTAACAAGGGTCTCTCTCTCTCTCTCTCTCTCTCTCTCTCTCTCTCTCTCTCACACACACACACACACACACACACACACACACACACACACAGATGGAGACTTTGAGGTGCTCTTATCTCACACAGATGTTAGCCTGTTAAAGTGTCTCTGTCTCATTGCTGAGACTCTGACCAGAAGAAAGACAGGACAGAAAACGAGGGAGTAAGTTTTTAACAGTTCAAACGCACCTTTTGCTATCCAAGAGGAGCAGAAACACTGATAAATGTCAATAATATGCAAAAAATTTGTGTCTGATTGGCATCAGTGAAAAGGTTTTTAGTCTGTTACTCTGGTTTATAATAAAAATGATAGCAAGTTCAGAATCTACTCATATGTTTGATTTCATTTTATAAAAGATGACTGGTTCATACATGTATTACGTAGTCATTGTATGCCTGGTCATTTCAAAACAATGCAATTGTTGTCTGAAAAAATATCTTGATTGAGTTAAAGCCAGTGTTCAGTGTTTTAAGCTCCAATAATTGGACACTACTAATGCTTGGTTCTGAAGTCAGCCATTTGCTTTCTGTCGGGGTTTTTGTTTGGCAAAATATTCTTTTCAACTTCTTTCCACATTACAAATAGCAGGAGCGAGAAACAGTAGCAGTAAAGTGTTGGCTATGAGCCAAATATGTGCAGGCTAATTATTTTGGTCAGATTTTATGAAGGAAAATGAGTGTGCTTTGAGAAGATTGAGATGAGGTCATACAAAGAGTCTAAAACTGTTGGGGCTCAGGCTGTTTATTTCCTTTTGTTATCACGTTCCCGGGTCTTAAAGGCCTTGTGAAATTCTTTGGGGTTTCCAGGCAGTGCAGTCAGCGTGAAGCAGAAACAAATAAATTATCCCTTTTATAGCTAAGTGTTTTTGGCTGTTGACTCTGTCTCTTGCCATGAAACACAGACACACACATGTACAAGTACAAGTGTATTTCCATCACTTCAGAGAACAAAATATTAAAATGAACTCTGTAAGATTTAGAGAAGCTTATTTCCATTTCAGGAATTAAAATGAGTTTAAATAGATTTTTTCATACAATCACTCACATCTAATAATTAAGTTCTCAGGAGTAGCTGAGGGAGTGGAGCGACGGGTGGGTGTGGGGATATTCACAAGCCCCTGGCTAAGTGCCTCTGTGTTGGAGTTCACCCCGATGAACGAGAGGGTTGCCTCTATGCAGCTTTGAGCAGGGAAAAAAGGTGACACCTTTTGTGTAAATAAAAAATCAACAAAATAAATAATAAACAACATATATATATATATTTTTTCACAAAAAAATGTAACACAAATTGTAAAATTTGTGTAGTCAGCGATTCAAGAACACAATTCAATTCAAAGATACTTTATTAATCCCAAAGGGAAATTAAATGTTGTAGCTCATAATCCTGATTTTGTTAAAGAGTTGTTATAGATGCTGATGGCTGTGAGCAGGAAGGATCTCTTGTAGCGGTCTGTCCCGATTTGTCCTCAGTCCTGGTGTCCTCAAAGAGCCCCACCAGGTGAGCCTCGCTTTCCTCCTGAGCCATAATGGCCGAGCTCTGGAAGCTCTGGAAGCTCAGGTCGGTCTTGAAGTCCTGGGCGATCTCCCGGACCAGGTACTGGAAGGATAGCTTCCGGATGAGCAGCTCAGTGGACTTCTGGTATCAGTGGATCTCCTTGAGAACCCGGTACCGGGCCTGTAGCGGTGAGGTTTCTTCACTCCGCCGGCCGGGGCGCTCTTGCTGGCAGCTTTGGTCGCGAGCTGCTTCCTGGGAGCTTTACCTCCGGTGGATTTACAGGCAGTTTGCTTGGTTCTGGCCATGACTGGACTTCAGGGTTCTTCACATTTAACACTTGTTATCATGGTTACGCATCATAACAAAATGTCCAAAAGTAAAAAAGGTTTCAGTAAAAATCCTTCCTGCTGCACAGCATCCAATACCAGAGGAAATAAAGATCCAAAGTGATTTACATCCAGAAAAAAAGAGGAATAAAGTTTTTTGAAGCAATATCTCAGAATGAATGGAACAGAGCTACTCCAACATGCAGCCACCTTGAGCGGCGCAATTCTAGAAGAAAATGAATGAAAAGAAATAAATGTCTGCCCCACTAATATTTATGCTCAGGAGCTGCTACTGGGTGCAGCTACACTCTTTGCAAAAATGCTACATGGCCAGATCCAATATCAGTTGTGTTGCTAGTTCCATAATTCTAAACAAATGGAAAGAAAAGCTAATCATAAAACTGTAGAGCACAGGTGTCAAACTCCATTCCTCGGGGGCCGATCTCCTGCATGTTTAAGATGTGTTCTTGCTTTAAAACACCTGCTTTAAATGGATGACTTGTTGCCGTGCTCCTGGAGAACTTGATGATTTGATGAGGAGCTAATCAAACCATTTGAATCAGGTGTGTTGGAGCAGAAAAACCTAAAACTTTTAGGACAGTGTAGAGTCCTGAAAATATGTTGAGAATGTGATAATGTTTAATGCACAGTGTGTTGACTTTATTGGTTAAGCATTTATTCAACTTAGTAGTTGATTTAAACAATTTTATTTAGGTTATGTTTGAATATGTGCTGAAGTTACTCTATTTAATAGATTTTTGGTTATAATAGTATTTCTTTAAGAGCGATGCAATGCATGATGGGAGTAGAAAGTTCATGACCTGTGATTTTGTTTTTGTATACAAGTATGGTAAAGACCAAGAACTACACATGCTGTATGGTCAAACCGTGGATTTTGTTGTCATAAAGTTGCACCAGAATAAAGATCTACCATTGTCCTCGAGTTCTTTTTGAGGGTGCAACAACAGCAGCCCCTGAGGCCTGGCATTTGACACACCAGCTATAGAGAAAAGGAGGGAGATCCAGTGCTTTCTGAAATGGTCAAGGCTGCGACCTTTTGTCAGGTCTCACCTGAAAGACAATAATTTTATTTAGGGAGCACTGTATTTAGTTAAACTAATATGAACAACTGTTTTAAAAATAAATCTCTGTGTGAGAATTTGGATTCTTTGTGTTTTTGTTTTTGTTGTCTTTATTTAGTCTTGTGATTGTTTTCAGTTTTTTTTTTTTTTCCTGTTTATGTTCCTGCTCAGTAGTACACTCCTCCCCTGTCACTCTTTTTGCCCTCCTTGTCACGCCCATCTCCACCTGTCCATAATTATCTCCACTCACCTGTTTCTACTTACCTCGTCACCCTCAGTATTCAAAAACCCAGTCACTTCTCTCATTATCCGCTGGTTCATTGTTTTTTCTTGGTTGGTTGTAGCTGTCTCCGTGCCTTAGTTCCCTGATGTTTTGTTTCCCTGTGCTATTTGGTTTTCGTTCTGTTCTTGTTTGCTGCCCCGTCAGCATTTGTTTTGTTATTTTTCCTTAGTTAATAAATCAGTTTCTTTTTTTACTATGAGTCTGCACTCAGGGTTCTTTTCCGTGTCCCGCGTTCCTGACACTCTGGTTGGTAAAATATCTTCATGATAGAATATGTAAAATGCAAAACATTACAGTTTCAGAATGAAGGTAAAAAATGTATCAATTTTACTATGCACAATTTACATCTTATTATGTCTTAACAATTAACATCTGACTGTATAATGATTTCCTACTCAACCCCTCTCTGTGTTTGTGGATGTGATGGAGACCAGAATCTATGAAGTCCCATAGCAGAAAGCTAGAGTTCAGTTTTTAATTTTCTTTTTTTTTTTTTCTTTTTGACAAGGCTTTCAAATCTAGAGAGATTTTCAGGCGTCCTGGGGAAGGTTGGGGATATCATTGGTGGATATCAGCAGTGATGGAAGCCATCTGGCTGGAAAAAAGGGCTTGGATATCCCATAGAACTTCTGAAGCAGCTGACAGGTAACAAAAGGACACAATGTCTGTGTCTTCTATGATAGCAGAATTAAAAATTTGGGTATAAGAGGAATTCAGAGAAGCCATGGAGACGGACTTTTGGTTGGCCTCAAGGTGCTTCTGGCAAACCATTTGCAACAAGAAAGCAGGATCTTTTTTTTAATGCTGTGCTTTGTTCGAGTGAAAAAAAAGGTTAAAAACTAAAACAACTGGAATTCTTTTCTGTACCTGAAGACATTTCGCGTCTCATCCAAGGAGCTTTTTTCAATTGTACTTCTCGTTATTCTGTTCAGTGCTGTGTTTTTAGATTTCCTTACTAACTTAACAAAAGCCTAGTTAGGATACCTACATGTTTGGTGAGGGTTTTTGATGTGTTTCTGTTCCGTTTCCTTCCCTTCTGTCTTCGTGGGGATGTGTTCAGATCAATGCTGTAGCGTTCTGATGACAGAGAGTTTGTGTTCCAGAGGGTGGTGAGAGTCAAACAGAAGGTACTGATCTGTGTGGGTTGGTTTCCTGTAGACTTCAATGTTGAGACTGTCCTCTCCTACCATGTGAACCAGACAGTCCAAGAAAGGCAGCTTGTTGTCGTTAGCATCTTCTCTGGTAAACTTGATGTTGTTGTCGACCGAGTTGATGTGTCTGGTGAAATCTTGGCTTAAACACCAAAAATATTCATTCAGATTCATTCCATGGCTTTTTTCAGGTCATGGAATGGTGGACCAGATCTTCACCTATGCAGAATTTCTAAGGGGGTCATGGAAGTTTGATTGTCCTATCTTCGTGTGTTTTGTCGATCTGGATTAGGCTTATAATTGTGAACCTGAGTCATTATGTGAGGGGTGCTGTGAGAGTATGGGGTACAGAATTTGTATTCAAAGCTTTCTGGGATCTCGTTTATAAAACTGGTGTATGCATAATACCGTGCCTAAAACATGCGTATGTGACTTTCCACGCAAAGTTTGTGATCTATAAAACAGGAACTTGACAAGAAAATATGTGGTCCCTCAGGCAAACTCTGAGCCATCCATACCATATAGGCTTGTTTTGGAGACGGGGAAACTGGTGACACAGATGGTGAAGTGGGGAACTGAAGCCACACTGCCACATGATTCCTCTCTCAGATATTTAATTTCACTCCATAATCAAAGTTTAATCTTAGACCGACTCTATCACAAGCTTTCAGAACAGCAGTATTATTTATGCTTCTGCTGGTGAGCCATAAATACCTTTTAAATAAAAAGGCCTTTTAAGCCAACTTCCGTCTTAAATAAAAGTTCACACAACATTTCAAAGTTTTCTCCCCATCACATCCTTCTCCCTGGATGATCACCAGGGTGATGTGTACCACAGATTAACACACAAGGGGACAGTGGCTAACCCCTCAGGTGCTGGCTCCTAACCCCCTTTCCAAACCCCCAGAGCGCAGAGGAGGCGCACTTTAATACCACTCACACCCATGCATGCTACCTTGTGGCGGTGCACCCGATGTCAAGAACGCAAGGTAACTTGTCCATGAACGAGACCAAAACCAGACACAGAGACAACAGCTGAAGGTAAGTGCAGTTTATTTACAAGTGTCCTGAATATATACAGTGCGAGGAATCGTGGAATGATCTGCGGAGCAAAAAGGGACAGGGTGAGTCTCGGGTACAATCCTAATATCAGCCGAGCGCTGCTAGGTGGCTTAGTGCATGTCTCTTTGCTCTTACAGGTCCAGGAGGTGTTCAGCAACGTGGAGGAGATGTC
>NC_051446.1:4268875-4282779 GCF_001649575.2 Kryptolebias marmoratus | reverse complement strand
ACAAAATAACCAATTTAGGTTAGAGACTGTGGCTGAGAATCTAACCCAGTAGGTTTGATGCTCCAGCGAAGGTCTGGTCTCAGCTGAAGGCTTAAGTAGTAGCAGTTCTCATTAGCTGGATCTGGATCACCTGTGAAGGGAAAGGCTGGAGGAGCCGCCCCAAGGCGGGGCTAAAACTCCAGATCCCTACACCCGATCAGTTTTTGGCAGAACTATCACTTTTCAGCACAACACCAGTCATCCTTTTTTCAAATGGTGTCAGTTCGGATACGCCCTCACCACTACCTGTAGCTGACATGCTCTGGTGGTGGCCAGTTAGTCGCTTTTTTGCCTCCACCCTAAAATCGGACCACCTTTTCTCCACCTCAGCTCGGTCCTCTCTGTCCCACTCACTGAATTAACAGTGGGAACGACGTAATTCCAGTCACAACACTTCCTTTTATTTGTAACGCCACTACTGCAGCTCCCAAAAATTATATTTTTTCTGTTCTTCACCTCACTCAACAACACATCAATTTCTGCCTCTGTGAATTTTGTTTCTTCGCTCTTTTCTCTATGGTTGCCAGTGGTAACCATGAAATAACATTGATCGGCTGGCTCATTTAAATACATCTCAACGTTCATGAGGTGCTTTGCATTGACCATTTATGATTGAATATGGGCGTATGGAAGTCAGAACCTGACCAGACCTTGTGCACAAACTTTTACGTACAGTGTGATTTATAAAGGGAAATTGCTTACTGGTGTGCACATTTTTATAAATCAGAATTTTTTTTGGCTTACGCCATTTTCATCTTTTGGGCGTATGCACACTTTTAGCATGAATCCTACACAATCTTTTATAAATGAGACCCCTGGTCTTTGTAGAACCAAAGTGAGATTGGTTAGCACATTCTCAGCACTAAGAGCAGCTTTGACTTCACCAGGTTTGTCCCTTGTCTCCATTCCTGTTTGTGGTGTTTGTGAACAGGATTTCAAGGTGCACTCATAGAGAGAAGGATGTCTGGTTTGGGAACCTCAGGCTTCTTTTTTCTGCTTTTTGCATATGATGTGGTTCCTCACTGGGGTGGTTTGTAGGAGAGTGTGAAGCAGCCAAAGTGCGAGATAGTTCTTCTAAATCTGAGACCATTATTCTTAACCAGAAAAAGCTGTGATGTCTGCACCATTGCCTTTCTAACTCCCATTTTCCTCACTCAACAAGTCCCACACCAGTTAAACTTCTCTCTTTTGGGCAGTAGCTCACTCCAAATACACACTTGGCAATCCACCTTTTCTATTTGAGGACTATGGCCTCAGACTCAGAGGTGCTGATTTTCATCTGGGCTGATTACACTTTGCTGCAAACTTTCAGTGCCTGCTGAAGTTTCTTGTTCAATGAGACCAGCAGAACCACATCATCTGCAAAAAGCAGGGATGCAATCCAAAACCCTCATTCTCTGCTCATTAGCTGTGTCTAGAAATTCTCTTGTAAAGATTATGAACAGAATTCATAACAAAGAACAACCCCCAGTACACTTCAGCACTTGAAAATTGAAATTGAGTCAGATGTGTTACCTCCACTGCAAACAAAACTCATTCTGGTTGTACAGAGATCAAATGGCCCTTATTAGAGGGCTACAAATCCCAATCTCCCAAAGTACCCCCACAGGACATCATGAGGAATATAATCATAAGCCTTCTTCAAGTCAACAAAACACATAACCACTGGTTAGGTAAACTCCCATTGACCCATTAATGTCCTTGCAAAAGTACAGATCAAAGGCCTTGTGTGTGACATATTGTGCAGCTTTCAGACTGAAAGTTGGAATACAATTCAAATTCAAAAGGTGCGTACACACAGAAATATTCAGATTTATCAAACCATGTGCACACATGTTTGTGCTCACCTTTCCTTCAAACATTGCAATTTACGTGGAACTGAGCGCACATGAGACACCTCCCCTAACATGCTTCCATTTATATATGCAAGTAGAAGTAAATATCTCCTGCATGTGTGATTCTCCTTTCTGCATGTGTCATAAATGTTGGTGTTTTGGGGTTTTTGTTTTTTGTCTGGTATTTCTTGTGTTGGTTTAGTTGTCTTTTGGGTTTCTTGTCACTATTCACCTCCCCAGTAATTTTCCGGTCACACCTGCCACGCCCACCTCACCTGCTCCTTGTCATGTCCACAGCTGCAACCAATTTTCATCTCTCCCTCTGTCTTTAAAAGCCGGTCTCTGTTCTCCATTCTTTACTGGGTCTTTTCTTTTGTTTCGTCATAGTTGTTGTCTTCCTCGTTACATGCCTTGCCTTGTCTTGCCTTGCGTTTCTGGATTTTTGTTTGTATTTTTGCTGCCATGCCAGCCTTTTGTTTTCGTTATATTTTACTTTAATAAATTAGTTTTATTTTAAAACATGAGTCTGTGCTCTGGGTTCGCCTCCGTCTACCTGCCTACTGACGGCATGATCAAAAATTATGTCTAGATTCAAGAAGATTAGGAATTTTATGGAATGTGAGTCAGATACACTTCTTTAATTAGGTAGTAGGTCATAAAAAGGTTTTTGGCACACTGGGTGGCACAGATGTGCAGGCAGCACACTTCTAAGGCTGAGGCATTTCCAACTTTGTGTTTAGTAACATAATTACTCTAAACAAAAAGGCACCCAGGGGCTTGGTAGAACTTAAAGGCTTATATAATAAATAGGTGATTTTAAGAAAGAAGTTACTGTGAATCAACAGGGCATTTTAACCATGGTGTAGGGAATTCAATACAGATGAGTCCATCCCTTATGGGTGGCATGGCAAAGCTCAGGGATGACTGAAATACCCGACCTGTCAGCAGCTCCTTCTAAAAGGCTCTGGTTGCAAGGAACCCCAGCAAGGTAAGGACTTAAACCGGCTCTGGCTCCTCCTAGTTTCCCTAAGTAATGCTGGGGCTAGTTCAGAGTTTCAAAAGAATGGCCCTCTGGGTACTATGAATCGGATAATCAGCCAGGCATCATTGTGTGCCAGCAGGTTAATGTGATCCTTGAAAACTTGCTCCCTCCAATTTATTTTTTTTTTTGAAGATGTCTTCCAGCAGCACCAAAGCTTCCATTTTTCCACAAGTATGCACAGGTGAAGAGCTGAAGCATGCCAGACAGCTGGGAAACATAGGACTTCAAGACATGGGCACTGATAGGATCAAGTCCTGCTGCCTTGTCTTGGTGCAGTCTTTACCCGGCTTGGTGTCACAGTCAAGTAGCGGGGTGTCATCTCTGAGGTGGAGGATGGACTTGGAGAGTTGTAAACAATAGAATCCAGGAAAAATAAAATGGGACTAGGTCCTCACATCTCTTGTATTTTTGTTATTTTTCTCCACACAGTAAAACTGCTCTGAGGCTGACAGAAAGAAGACAGCTTTATTCAAAACTCTGGCTGCTATTACAGTTTTTGATGATTATAGTTTTTAGTTGGCTTACAACTAGGCTTCAGTTGTGCCAACACTAAACTGAACACTGTGGTTGTAGGGACAACAAGTAAAGTCAGCATCTGCCCTCAAACCCTTTCATCACCTTCAGTCTGGAAAGCATGTTTGGTGTCTACTGACATGTCACCTCCAAAAGGAAATCCAAACTTGTGTCTGCGTCTGAAATTTGATTAAATATGTAGCTGTTTCAACATTTCCAGATTGACAGAAGTTTATTAAAAGGCTGGTCTTGAAACAAATTAGAAAGACAGAGAAAGTGAAACTTTATGGTTGCTTTGCCTGTTTACATCAATGGAAAAAAGGCATGAGACCACATTAGAGCAGAGAACAGTGCCCACAGCTTGTAATTCTCTTTGAAATGTAGTAACAAGTATATTGAGATTTTCAATTATTTTTAAAGAAGCTAAAAAAGAAAAGCCTTCAGGAAATAAAAGTTTTAGCTTCACATGGTTCCACTTTACAGGCTTGAAAAGAAACAAACAAATTGCACCTCATTTGGTTGAGCTGAGTATTTTTAACTGCTTTTGGCTGGCAAAGTTGCAGAACAATCAACTGCATGTTTGAGAACAGCACTGACTCGGCAGAAAAGGCTCTGCCATGTGTAGAACAGGCACACACACACACACACAAAGCATGAGAAACCTACAGTTCTTTCTGTCCATGACCTTGCTTGACTTTGCTAACAAGACTGAGTCAGTGAGTTCCTTCAGCTGTAAACTGACTGGCTGGACCAAATAAGTTCTGTTGTTGGGGTTAGATACTGACCACTCTCATTTATGTGCTTGATGATAAGCCTGTATGAATAAATGCACAGAGTAAAGCCCTCAAGAAGTTTTGATCCTTGGACAACCCTGAGACCTCCACCCTCTTGGGTCAGTCTATACTTTGAAACATCTGAAATCTTTCTTGCTTTTGATTTTTCTTCTGACAATGTGTGGGCCGAGTGGAAAAAGGTTCAGTCTTTGAAATTACAGAATAGACTCATTAGTTTTAGTACTTGTAAAAGAAGCAAAGGTACTGAACTGTAAGTCAGGCCTATGAGCTACGATAAATGTCACTCTTCTTTGTCAGAAAAAATGTTTTAAACAAACAGAACAAAATTTGTATTTCAACATTTAAAGTTCATTTTAATAACTGACCCAGAACAGCTGCCTGATTATCATATGCCACAAGGAGAGGCTGATCAAAAATCAATAACAATTATGTCTGAATCATCCTGATCCTGTAACATTTTGTGTCTTGGCATAGCTACTTATGAAACACAAAATAGAACAGCACTTGCTCATGTTTATGCTACTTGGATACAGAATATTTAAAAGAAATAAACAAGAATATATGTAATATATATACAATACATACTATAGATGTGGAATATTTCAGATCTGTGACATCCACATTTTTATTGGTGCAGTGTTTTAATAACTGACAATTTTCTTGATTTAATTTGTCTTTTTACTGTGTCTTGCAAAAATATACAGTACATCCTTCTTGGCGTTCTTTCTATTTTGTTGCCTTACATTCTGGAATTAAATTGGATTTTTAAATTGATTAAAAGCAATAATTCTACAAAAATATTTAACATTATTGAAGTTAGATGGGGGTGTGGGGGTGGGGATTCTAAAAATGTATCAAAGTAAAAAATGATGCAGGCATATGCATTCAGCCCTAAACCCCTCCACTTTTTTGCATCAGTTCCAGCATCAAGTCTCTTCAGGTGCGTCTCCAGGGTCTTAGTCCATCTAACTTCTGGACTTTGTGACCAAACTGCTGCAGCTCCTTCAGGATGGATGGTGTTGCTTGTCTCCAACAATCTTTAAATCAAACCAGAGATTCTCAGATGGATTGAGCTCTGATCTTTGACTGGACCATTCCAGGACCTTTAACTGGTTCTCCTTAAATCAGTTAAGTGTCTTTTCAGCAGAGTGTTTAGGCTCAAAACTTGAAAACTTGACCCAGAAAGGTCCCAGGTCGGGAATCATCCCTGCAACCTTTTTCCTTGGAGGCAACAATAGTGACACTGTGCCATACCACAGGGAGAACAAAACCTTAGAATACAGTAAGAAATCTGGAGAAAGTGCAAAAACAGAACACGGGAAGTGAATGTATACTGAGATCATTTAACTCTTTCATCACTCACAGGTCGATCTTATTTAACTAATTACATAGCTTTTGAAGGTAATGGTTGGGGCTTCAAAGTAAAGGGCTGAATATAGATACAGACACACAACACTTTTTTGTATTTTTGCAGAATTATTGTTTTTAATCAAAAGAGAAATTTGATTAAATTTCAGATTGTAAGGCAACAAAATGGGGGGGGGGGGGTACTATGGCACTCCAGCCATGGATATCCTAGAATTAGAGGTGAGTGTGGAGAGGAATAACATAGAACTCAGTAAATTCTAAATGGCTGCCAGACACTAAACATAGAGACAGTTTTATGAGTGATTGAGGCCAGTACTGTTTCAGTCAGAGTGAAGACCATCAAAGTGGGTGAGTAGTTATGTTAAGCTGCTTATTCAGCTCATTATCGATCAGGTTGTGTTCTGCTCCTGAGTTTATTAGAGCTTGAAGGGAGAAGGTGTCACAGGTAAAACACTCAGCTGCAGGTAAGGTTAATGCAGGGCACTGCTCGACTTGTGAGTACCCACTACTGTCCCCTGAATTACTTATGGGCAGTCCCATTTAAACCAGAGAGCACACAAGGCAATCAAAAGATGTGGTTGGCCAAAATATAAACAGGCAAAAGAATTAATTTTTGGTCAGCTTCTCTTACTGTCTTCTGATGTTAATCTTGTGTGCCCCAACTGCATGGGCTCAGGAGCAGAGACGAGGAGGAACAAGAGGAATGTCAGAGGGGTGGGACACTCAGGTGGCTGAGTGGAGCATGGGACTTGTAGTTTTTGTCTATGGATTCCTCACCCAGATTATTGTCTATTCTTATAATTCAAGAGATCAAATCATCTAATGAAGCTAGTTTGTCATGAGTGGCTAGTTGGTGTTTTAAACTGTAATAAGGAGTTTAAGGTTTATTTTCAGTGATAAAAACTCTGGGTTTTATTTAACCTCTGTATGTGAAGAATACCTGATAAAATGTTCTATTATCACAATGTTTTCATTCTAAATGTAAAACAGCAAACAGGATTTACAGAGTTTTTATTTGTAACAATGTCTGACACTCGTCAATTCAGTTCAGTTTATTTACTAGGGCCAAGTCACAACAAAAGTCATCTCAGGGCAAACATTCACATACATTGTAAAAAGCCAATTAGTAAAAGTTATCTATCTAAGGAAGCCAGCAGACTGCAGCAAATCTTCACTTTGCTGTAATCTCTCATCCTGAGCAGCACTTTATTGACAGTGAAATGGAAGAACTCTCTTTTAACAGGAAAAAACCTCCAGCAGAAGCAGAACCAGAACCAGGTTCAGGATGAGCGGCCATCTGCTTCAACCGGCTGGGGTTTGGGAGGACAGGAGAAAGATACAGACAAATACAAACTGACTGGTCCAAAACTGGTCATCACTACAAAAAAAGGATGAATTATACCTTTCCTTACATGCCTGCATTTTTGGTGAAGGTAGCACCAAAAAGGTTTTTCCTTTTCACCTTCTCAGTATTTTCTCCTGGATGCAAATACCACCAACTCTTAGGAGATAGTAAATATTTCCTGAAAATTGTGTTTCACAAAAACAGTTCTTTTACAGTCAGACACTTTTAGCCCTGGTAGTAATTGACATAAATATGGGAAGATTTTCATTTAAATGCTGCCATAAACGTGTTGAAATTTAACGCTGCTTGGTGTGACAGCACATTTTGAGGCACATGTCTACATTTGAGTGGGCTTTTAGAATTAGACAGATGCCTGAAATCTTGATTTTTTTTTTACATGCAGTTTTACAATCTCTTGGCGAATTCAGATATTTACCATCACCCATATCTTGTTGGTTAACTCATGACCACCTCTTTTAATTCCAGAGTTATTTTAGCATATGCAAAAAAAAAAACATTTCTACAGAGCAAGAGAAGCGGATACATTTTTGCATACTGCCAATTTAAAATGTACCAAAATAAATTATAATTAAAAAGAATGCATATGACTTTGACCTACAGTCAATGTGTATTTTAAAGGTCAGACTTCAGCAATTAAGTCCCTTTTAGCATAAAATCTTAACTCAAGATTTGTAAAACTGACAGCATTAGAGTCATTTTTATGTTGGCTAATGTGGATTAGTTGTGCTGGCCATCTTGAATTAGACTGACTCCAAAAGTCAATTAATCATAGATGTACATTCAATGATGATTTCCTGAGAAGTTAAATGAAATCCGTCCAGCGGTTCATGAAATATTTTGCTAACAAATAGATAAACCCAGTTCACTCCAACAGTTAAAGCTCAAGTTTTTAAAAAAATAAAAATGGTGCAGTAAGATTTTTCACACAGTATGTGCTGTCAACGACTCTCGTCTACTACCACACCAAATGTTACATCAATATTTGTAAAATGGACTTTTATATCCATTGTATTTGCAAGGTTCAGTTGACTGTGGCAGCCATCTTGAATTAGTTTGACTCCAAAAATTAACTGGTTCTAAATTCAGATCTCAATTCATAGGCTGTTTTCTGAGAGTCTTAATAAAATTTATCCAGTGGTTCATGATATATTTTGGTAAATGACACATGAACCTACAGACAGATTGGGAAAAAAACATGATCATCCATTTTTGCTTTTCGGCAGTGGGTCATAATTATCAGGATGCTTAAAAGAAGTGCCTAAATCAAGGAATAAAGAAGAATTCAAGCTGAAGGCTTATCTGACAGTTACATTTATTTTAGCTTGACTTGTAGCGGAGAGGTGTCAGTGGAACAAACATTTAATCAGTATAGGCATTCTAACAAATACTATCATCCAAGTGTTAAAGGATATCAGAACCATGTGACATGTAGACATGAAGCATTCCTAACAGCTCACAGGGAGAAGAATTAGCTGGGTAGTGAGCTATGTTCTAAAACAGGGGTCACCAACACGGTGCCCGCGGGCACCAGACGAGTCATCCGCCGGCCTCTTCTAAAAATAGCACAACTCAATCGTGACCTGCTCTAAAATTAAATTTTATTCTGTTGCTATTCTTTTTTAATCACACTTGCATTCATATAGATTTGATTTAAAATGACAATATCTTAAAAATAAGTTTATTATATATTAAGTTTAAAGAGGATTAGGTGAACTCTGACCTTCTATAGTTCAAAGTTCCCAGTGTCCNAACTAGAAGTTCTTTAGAAGGAGGAGTCCAGGCTGCTTGGAGCGCTGCTCGTGGAAACTCAATATTTTTATAGGCTTGCTGCAAACAACCAATAGTGCACAGTTCACTTACTAAGAAATGACTGATCTGGATGCAGTCTGGGTTCAGAAAGGTGCCTGGTCATCATGACATCTCATTTATGTCATGATGACAGGAACTTCTAGAACCTGACAGCTTTAATCTCTTGTGTTTGGGCGCCTCGGCAACAAAAAACAAATCAAAACATTTTTAAATCAAATTAAACTGAAAACTACAGTCTTTACTTACTAAATGTAAATCTGTGATGATAAGTCCCCATAAACCACAAAATATATTATAAAAATGTAATTAAACGATTAGATTATTGAAGTTCAGACTCTATGACTCTTTAACTTTAGGAGTCAACCCAATTCAAGATGGCCACCACAGCTAATTGACCTTCACTTAAACAAAAATGGTGATAAATCAGAGATTTTTACAGATATTGAAGTATAATTTGTTGTGGTTGTAGCTGGGAGTCATTCACAGCACAGACTCTGAGCATGATGTTTTATGATAATATATGAGATTGTACACAACATTTTTTTACGGTTTGAACAAAAAGCTACAACTTGGTTAATTTTTTATCTGTTTTAAAAAATATTTTTTTTCCAGTTGAGGCAGATAGTTCAACTTAACCAGACCTGACCGTGAGAAAGTACTTCCTGCCTTCATTACAACCAGACTTGATTATTGTAAAGCACTTTATGTTGGGGTCGGTCAGGTCTCCCTTTCACGTTTGCAGCTTGTTCAAAATGCTGCGGCTCAGTTCTTAACAGGAACACGTAGGTTTGAACACATTTCACCAGTTTTGTCCTCCCTTCACTGGCTCCCTGTGGCTCATAGAAATGATTTTAAACTTCTCTTGTTGACTTATAAATCCCTACATGGGCTCCATCCCCATATCTCTCTGACTCACTTCAGCCTTCTGTTCCTTCCCGGGCACTGAGTTCATCTGATCAGCTGCTTTGGTTCTCCTGAAAACCAGGATGAAGTCAAGACGAGTCACCCGCCGGCCTCTTCTAAAAATAGCACAACTCAATCGTGAGCTGCTCTAAAATTAAATTTTATTCTGTTGCTATTCTTTTTTAATCACACTTGCATTCATATAGATTTGATTTAAAATGACAATATCTTAAAAATAAGTTCATTATATATTAAGTTTAAAGAGGATTAGGTGAACTCTGACCTTCTATAGTTCAAAGTTCCCAGTGTCCGTGGAGAGTAAGCTAGCTCGCGCAGCAGAGATCGGCGCAGAATGCAGTTTCTTACCCCGAAACATGGCAGAAAAAAGAAAGAAAACGTATCACTTTCACAGCGAATGGGAGGAGGAATTCTTTTTTACGACTGTAAAAGAAACCTGTGTGTGTCTGATTTGCGGGGCAACTGTGGCGACGGCAAAGCGGCACAATGTGGAGAGACACTTCACATCGTGTCACAAAAGCTACCATGCTAACTACCCACCGGGAAGCGCACTACGGGCAGAAAAAGCTCGTGAGCTAAAGGCAGCTTTGGGTAAGCGACAGTCTTTTTTCACAAAGCCGGCGAAAAAGTCAGAGAAAGCGACTGAAGCCTCGTTTAGAGGTTCAACCTATCTCTGTGAATCAGCGTTCTCTGATATGAACTTCATTAAGAACAAACACAGAACACGCCTCACTGATGCACATCTGAAAGATGCACTCACAGTTGCAGTGTCAAGTTACACACCAGATTACAATGCACTGGTGAACAGCATGCAATGTCAGTCTTCCCACTAACTACAAAGTTGAATTAAAATGGTGAAGAACTGTGTTAAATTTAAAACTGTGTACATGTGTGCAATAATTACATTGTTAAAAATGTTGAAGATTTGGTCATGAGTTCAAAATGTGACAAGATTTATTTTAAATATGTAAGCTGATTTTTCTTTTACATTAGATAATTGATAACTTTTTGAAACATGGTGCAACATAGTTCATGATTTGTTAAAAGGGTTTGTCGGTGGCTAGTGAAAATGAGTGAAAGTGAAAATTCCTATGTAAATGTAGTGATGTACTTTAAGTGATCATCTGAAAATTTAACGGTTGCTGAGATAAATAGAGATAAAGTGGTGGATATTGATATGTTTCCCATTTTGCTGTCATTGTTGTGCTAAAATTTATTAACGTGATCAGTGTCTTCACATAGATAAGTACCATTAATGATAATTAAAGTATAACTAAAAGCATATTGAGGAAATGTATTATTTCAGAAGAGTGTATCAAACTGGTAGCCCTTCGTGTGACTCAGCAGCCATGAAGTAGCTCTTCGTTTCAAAAAGGTTGGTGACCCCTGTTCTAAAACAAATAGAAATATGTGAAAACACCTTTCCAAAAAAACTGTCATTATACTCAGACCTGCACAATAATTTCAGCCAATAATAATTCAGATATTAAAGTCATATTAGTCCTGTGGTAATGGCTGTGTCCTCATTAGAAAGGTGAAAGAAACAATGAGTTCATGTTTTTGGAAATGTGTTTGAGAATTTGGTGGGATTAGTAACATTCAGCAAATAAAAGTTGTTTTAAATTGTGTCGAGCAATCATTAGTTTAAATTTGTGTGCTGGCAACACATGTCCAGTTTGCCTCCAGTGGTGCTTTTTATGAGAACAAAAATGTTTTGTTTGTTCACTTCGTTGGTCAGTTTGTAGGATTCAGTAAATATGTTGTAAGACTTTGTTCTGCTTCTTCTGAGTGAAATACAAGAAGTGGTGCATTTTACAGCAGTTTTTCCTCATCACAAAGTTTTATATCACAAATCCTTTTTTCTTTTTAGTCCTTACAGGCAACAACAATAAAAAGTCTGCCATCTTGTGTGTAGCTTTAAAAAGAGCTTTCTTCAGTTTAATTATAGTTTTCTTGTTCAGGCCTCCAATCCTTCCCATAGTGTGGGAATCCTGTAAGCTTTTCTGAATTTTTACTTGTTTTTCACTGTTTTTGTTCACATGGAGAAGAGACATATCAACCATGACAACATCCAGAGCCTTCAGCTTTGCAGGATGAATGCAATCCTCTCCTTTTGCCCTGCTGTCAGGGAGCTTTGTAACTACCTCAGTGATTTCTGCCAACATCATGAGCTCACCTTCTCCTGAGACCTCAGGCTCTGCCTCCTCAATGCATTATTGTGGTGTGGAGGGGTTTGAGCAACCCCATGATCTGATTGTGATCAGATAGCACTAAATACCGATGTTCATTCTCTCAGTGTGCAATAAAAACAATTTCTCTCAAAATTAAGTTAATGAGTTAACCTAAGTTCGGGAGCAGGGCCACGCCCAAAACCACGCCTCTAATCATTCTGAGCCGTCTACTTATACCTCGCTCACTTATTCTACTCAGTTTGTTACGTTTTTGTCAACCCCACCCCCCTCACCCTCTTAACTATATCTACGTTTCGTTTTCTCACTTCAGGTCCATATGGGGGGTACAACGCTGACTCGGGAAAAAATAAGAGATTGGTTTCTGAAGACCAAACCCCACGCAAGAGTCTTCACCTCCCAAGCCCTTCAGCACTCTCCTCAGACGACCATTCATGCATTCTTCCCTTCATCCCCTCATCCCTTCACCCCTTCACCCCTACTTCCCTTCATCTCTACATCCCCTCCTTCCTCCATCCCTCATCCCCTCATCCCTTCATTGTTAAACTTTAAACTTAGATATCTTGGCGTGGTCCTTGCTAGTGAACCACATTTAGAGGTGGTCTGGACCCCTTCTAAACACCCACGTTTTTGACAGACTGAACAGCAATCTAGCCTGTTAAACATAATTAAACAGCCATCCTTGTGAATTTAAAAAAAAAAGGCTTCAGTTTTTTCTTTTTCAATTTTTTTAGATAAGGTTTGAAAGAACTGTTTGTAAGAATCCTTCCTAATATAAAGGTTAATTTTGTTAAGACTTTCTTAATCAACACGGATTACAGGACGTTATATGGATGACTTTATCTGGTTCAATGCCTGTTTTAATTGTTTAGAGCTGGGGGGCCACAGCTGTGGTTCAACGTCAGCTTTAATGTGCTGTCAGTCACAGAGCAGCATTGTGTCACACTAAATTCACCTAATTTCTCACAGCGCTGAGGTTATGTTTACAGTACAACTGTATAAACGCACTGTTTTACTGGTGGATTTTTATAGTTTAAAATACATAGTTGCAGGTCTGACACTGACCTCTATGAAGTCACTACGGTAATCATTTTATATGTCCCTTTATTTCTCTGATGTTGCATCTCTTAGATGGATGAATGGACAAACAAACAAACATAACCTCCTTGGGGGAGGTAAAGTAGCCAGTCTTGCATATTTACAGGCAGCTCAAATGGCTTTTTTAATGTAGCTTCAGGGTTAGTATGTTGTTAATAGGACAGATCCAAATTAATCTTTTAATTGGATAAATACATTATCACAGTCATATCAGTAACACTACATTTCAGAGCAAGAGAAATTAGACACATATGTAAACAAGGTTTTAACACCTGCTGGAGTACAGACAAGGTTTGAACAAAAGGGTCACCTGTGACCTTGACCTTTGACCCTGTGACATTAAAACCAATAAGGATCATTCTTGACCCATGATGTTGTCAGGTATTCTTTAAACTATTTGACCTTAAATAAAGGAACCACACAGAGAGCAGTACTTAGTTTCTTTAAAGCTTTTGCAAAAGAAGAATTAGCCTGAGAACAACTCATTAGGTTGATTTCAGTCAACTCTGCAGACTTCTGTTTAGGGCTTGTGTTTATTCAGAAGTGGGTGGGAGCACAGTTCAACTGGTTCAAACAAAGTTTAGGCCTTCAACAAAAGAATCCTCTTTTCATGTTTGTGAGTGATAAGAGATCAATTGGAATATCTGTTGGGGTGAGAAAAGATCCTGCCTTCACCCCTGGGGCTTGATACCCCCATGTTAGCTTGTATGCATATGGTGACGAGCAACACTGTGTGAAACACATCAAAGAATACAAAAAAAAAGTTAAAAAACAAAAACAACTGGACTTCTATTCTGTAGTTGAAGACGTTTCGCTTCTCATCCGAGGAGCTTTCTCAATTCAGAAATAGAGAGTGTGGAGTGGAGCTTTTAAAGCTGAGATGTGATGTAAGCAGGATTGCTTGCAAATTGTTCTCACTCTCCTAACAAT
>NC_051446.1:4248511-4266297 GCF_001649575.2 Kryptolebias marmoratus | reverse complement strand
TTTCTGAATTGAGAAAGCTCCTCGGATGAGAAGCGAAACGTCTTCAACTACAGAATAGAAGTCCAGTTGTTTTTGTTTTTTAACTTTTTTTTTTTTTGAATTTACCATGGCCTGGATGACTGAGAATCTACACCAGCACATCAAAGAATACTTTGCCTGGACGAAGACTGATAACCCTTAAAATCTTTAACAGATGTGTCCAGCTGTGCAGTTTGACATTCCTGTTACACGGTTGCTAATTAATCTTGCTAAGAGACGGAAGGATGGATGGACAAGCCATTCAATGCTACCAAAACATAACCTCCTTGGCAGAGGTAAAAACAGCAGAAGAAGAATCAGGTGGTGGGCTCACAGGTGCCCTCTGCAGACCAGCAGAGGTACTGCCTGCTTCATTTTAGAATTTTTCTCTTTGCATCAATTTCTTCAGCATTTGAAACCTTCGTAAAATAACAACTTTACTTAATATTGTTTATATAGTCACCTCTTTACTTTTAAGTACTAGTGATGTGCAGGACCTTTTCCTTTCCAGTACTGACAGTTTATTTTTTATTTTGAAATTCACCAAAATACAAGTGTTAAAGCAGAAAAAGAAAAGTTTAAAAAGCAGAAAAAGTTTTCTTACAGTCTTTATTTCAGTCTTCTGAATGGTGAAATACAAACACCCATATTTTAGCCATCTCCTGTTTATTTCAGTCATATTATGGACAGTTTGTTTGTATAAACAAAAACCAGAAAGCATAGTTGTTAGAGCTCAGTGGTGGGTCAGTGAAGGAAACGTGTTTAAAAACACATTATAGTAAAACTCCAGTCTGGAAAAAGGCTTTATTATACATGCTTTACTTTAAGCTCTTCTACTTTATATATATTTGTTATGTATTTGTGAGTTTTTTCCAATATAACCTAATATAATTTATCAAGATGGGATGATGTTCACACTTTCTGGCAACCTGCTCTTTAAATGAAATGTTATTTAAAGAATATTATGAAATATTTTATGATTATAAACAAATAATTCAATATGTCCTCTGGAGTAATATGAAGGCAATACATTGTTAATAACCAAGTTCAATAAATATCCACACATGTTGGTCTGAATAAAACAATGAAAAGTAGAGGTTGCAGCTAAAAACTTTATACCACTAACAGTAAATCACCTTCAGGCTCAAGATGAGAACCAGAGTCTTAGCTTAGCTCTTGATCACCTGACGTTTAAATACAGCACAAAGCCAGCAGAGGATAACAGTAATTATCTGAATGATTTAATTACCACGTCTGAGTAAAGAATGGAACACTGAGCCACAACGTGAAGGAGTGGAGATAGAAAATGAAAAATACTGTTATTTAGCGTGTGATCCGAGAAGCCAGTGAGACACTAAAACAGGGTTTGATGTTTGTGATGAGATTCATGTTCTGAGATAATTACTGCTTTCAGGCTGGAAGATGATGATGCTCAGAGCTGATTATATAGTGCCACTGCTGACTGGAAAATAACTGTAAACAAGAAATAAGACTGTCTGACCTGAGCAAACAACTCCTGTACACACAAAGTTAAAGTGTGGATCGCTTTCCTGACCTCATTTTGTACTCCTTTACATTTAATGTGGGAACAATAAACCAACCTTAAGTTGCTCACAACTGATCAAACACTAGTGCTTAATGCATGTTCAAAGTGAAAACGCAGCAGAAAGTGATAAGGCCACCAGTGGGTGTGTTTTCTTTGCTTAAAAAGGACACTTCTTTATTGTAGAAACTGTGAAGGGTTTTTCCAGCGTTGGCCTCACTGCCATTATCTTCTGTGGAGCCGCTAGCTTTCCCACTCATAAAGTCGTAAAAACTACAGTTCAGATATTGCTTCCAAAAAGACTATAAGCAGTACCAAAGTTGCCAACTTTCACCATCACATCTTTTTAACAATATTTTCCCTCTTCTCTTTGTGATTGGTCAGCCAAAACACAGAGGTACTTCTGACTGGCTCTCTGTTTTGACAGGCAGCTCTTCCCACCAACAGGGTCTGTTAGAGCTGCAGGAGGGTGGGTCAGACTCACGCAGGGGGACAGTGGTGCTCATTAGTAAAATAAAGTAAAATAAATCCAGTCTTGCAGTCATTTCTCCCATGAACCAAACAGTAATAAGAGCAAGTGATATAAGTGGAGCAAGTCTACTTCCCCTCCCATTGTCTAAACGATATCAGACATTTTAATTTCACTAAGGTGTTTTTATCAAATCTAATTTAACGAGCAGCTCTTTTTCTCTGCCTTTACAACAGCACCAATGAGCTGAGTCATATTAGACGCTGTCTGAAATCTAAAGTATTTGTTAAAGGAGAAGTGGACTACATGTATTAAAGTACAAAAAAAAAACAATATATACTGTATGTGTGTGTACAGCATTGTAGAAACATTAATCATGGTGCATTTTCTTGATGTGCACAGTTTGTGGTGGCATTTGTTCATTAATTGATCAGACGTTAAAGTTTTCAATATAAGATGCATTTGATCTTATCTAAGAAACAAAGTGACAAAAATGCACTTAAAAGAGGGAGTTATTTATCATAAAATCATAATTTCTAAATAATTTAAACTGCTATGGTCTAAAACTTTCCCAAAGTTGCTTCAACAATCTTTGCCTCTCTTTGTTTTTTTCAGACATTAGTGTTTAGTTTAAGTATGACCTTTTTAAATAATATAAAAAGTATAAAGTTATCTATAATACGAACATCTGTATCTCCAGTGTTTGTAACCTTAATTTTTAACAGCTCAGTTGGTCCTGTCTGTTTTGCTGTCTCTTGTGTAAAATATTATGGGGGACATAAATTTTTCCCCTGTTGTAATTTTGATAGTACACATACTGTAGCCACTTCCCAAAACAGACTAAAAGTCACTGAGAGGCTGAAGCGGACCGATCCTCTCATATTGCAGATAAAAAAGGTTTTAGAGGTGGTCCCATCGATGATGATTAGTTAATCAATTCATTTGATCAGCAGAACCTGACTGATACCAAACCTCTTAAATCCTGTGGAAACAGCAAGGCTGGACACAGAGCTTTTATAGTTTCATTTTTTGGTAGATAAATATTAACATGGTGGAATTTATTAATGTGGAAAACCAGATCATTTGTATTATGTCCTGATACATAAATCTTTAAAATTGATTTTTTTTTTCCCTGACTGCATTTTATGTAATCAGAATACAACCATTTACAATCTACAAAACCTGTTCTGCTGTTTCCAAGCCAAAGTATTTCTGATCACACTACATTTTCAAGATATTTCTTAAAAACAGACACATATTATTAAGAAGGTTTTATGTTCTCATTATGTTCTCATTCAACCCATTTCCACCACCTCCACACCCTGCCCCACCTGGGAGTCTAAATCTCACTCCAGGCTGCCCTTATTCAGACACAGGGTGAAGTAGCAACTAGTTAAAGATTTAAAGAAAAAGAAAAACTTTCTACATTTGGCGTATTTTAAGAATTGCAATCTGATCCTGGCAAACAGCAACAGTAAACCTTTCGCAAATTGTTGTGCACCTAAACAATCCACCAACAGCAGACTGTTTTCATGTTAGTTTTATTGATCATGGGAAATCTAACAGAACATCACATTTTTCTGAAAAGTTTCTGAGTTTACTGTCAGGATGCAACAGACACTGATGGAGGAGAGAGGAAGGGAGCTGTTTGTTTTTGTTCGCTCCCTTACAGTTAGCTAGCTAACACCTGGGAGACTATTTACTTTGAAACATTCTTAAAACATTGAACAGTGCAACTACACACTACAGTATAAGTTTCAAAATTCACCAACAGAACTGATCAGGATCCATGTTGTACAGCATTTAGCTCACTTTGCTGCACGCTTTAAAAATACCACCCAGTTCCATTTTTATGATGACAAATTTTACTTATCTTACCACTGTAGGAGCACTTACTGTATATGCTTTTATTTGTCTGCTGTTTTACTGTGTGAAAAGACCCCTGCTCTGGAAGAAGTAAATAAGTGTTTTCAGCCTTTTCTGGGTTTAAAAACTTTTGATCTCTGTCACAAAGCTCTGATGTGATGTGTGTAGACTTGTCTGCCTACAGAACAGCACTAATTACTAACAGCAAACAAAAAATTCACATTCAAATATTCACATTTTATACAGCAGAGTTTTTCACTGCCAAAGCTACTGCATGGCAACCACCCACAGCGTAATTAAAATGTCTTCAGGTCATTTTCATCATTAAGCCTCCCAGTAACTGATGCTGATAGATGTAGGATCTTAACACCAGCTTATTGTTACAGTCTGACTGTTGAATATTCCAAAATTTGGTCAATTTTATTCTCAGAATTTTGTATGTCTGCTAGTAACACGATTATTTACCTGGAAGTCCTCCTTCAAAGGCCTGAAAACCAGAAGGAGCAAAATGGGTGGAGCAATATAACGTTAATATCCTTAAGTTCTTATTCTCATGGAAGAAATACAGCCACTAATTGTTTCTGCAGGTAATTGCCCTCTAAACACACACCTACGTACGCCAGCATGATTATGCAATTATCCTTTGTTGGGTATTTTTAGGATTGTGCATTGATGTTAATTTGTTGTTGATGGCTCAGATCACAAACATCCACAGACGTACTGACTTCCACGCACAAACAAAAACACAAATCCAGATTTTCAGAACTGTGTCTTCCTTTCCCTGTCACAGTATTAGTGAGTCAGTGAGAACACATAACAGGAAACACAGGGTTTATTAAAGGAACACAAAACAGAGGAAACCACACTAAGAACAAATGTTTCCAACTATCTGAGATTGCAGTTCAAAGTCTAAACTCGGTGGGGTATTTTGTTGCCTCATAAGCCAATCCACTCAGGAAATCCATAAATTCCAAAGTCCAAAAAAAGCCATTTAATAATGAATTAAACTCTTCAAGACCAGTTCAGGCTCAACTATGTTTTTCATATAAGACAAATCCCAAGCACACTTTGCCAACTTCAAAACAGTTGTCCTGTAATTGACTGCATATTTCTATTAGAAGCATAGTAAATGTTCTACAGCTGAAATGCTACAAGACTGTAGACTGTGAACAAAGGAGGTTCTGTATTTTGGACTCTTTAATACTATAGATCAGAGCATCTATACATCACTTCCTTGTTTCTCAAACAGACACACCTCCTTTTGGGGGAAAACAAACCCTAAGAAAAGCTTGAAATCCAGGTTTGCGCTTTTGTTTCCTTCCTCAAAGAAAAAGGGAAAGTAAAGGGAGAGATCTGTGGCTCCAGGCCATCTGCAGAGAAGGTGAAAAAGATCAACTTTGGGATTCAGCAAGTCGACATGGCTACAACTGTGGGAACCTGTTCATAACAGGTTAGTCAATTCTGTTGGAGTCAGTCTTAGTAATGAATGCCTTATCATACATTTAGGTACATTTTCCTTATTCCTATTTGTTTTAGGATTCCATGTGAATCCTAAATCCAGCATTCTTGTGTGATCTTGTTAGGGAATCTGGTTTCATTTCACCTTGATACCACTACTCAGGGCATCACATAATACATTATATTATGTGTACATTGCATTATTTCATGATCAAGAATTGCAAGAAAGTAATACAGTAACTTATTTCTCTTTTAGTTGTCATGTAAATGTACAATGTATACATATTGAAAAAGCCATGCACATAAGTCAAATCAAGTCAAGTCAAATTTATTTATATAACACTTTTCAGCAACATCCAAGGC
The DNA here is from genome assembly GCF_001649575.2 of Kryptolebias marmoratus. Taxonomy (NCBI): domain Eukaryota; kingdom Metazoa; phylum Chordata; class Actinopteri; order Cyprinodontiformes; family Rivulidae; genus Kryptolebias; species Kryptolebias marmoratus. Next base: position 4,260,580 of record NC_051446.1, on the reverse strand, counting down.
AGACTCAGTGGAGCCAGATTCAGATTTTAGAATTGTTTAGGTCAGGCTGGCGCTGTAATTTCAAGTTGGCCTTAAGAGTCTCACTGGTTCCTCTCAATGGTGAATCCAAACAGCCAAATTAAAGTGGTCACTTCTGCCGGGCCGAGTCAGAAACTTCTCCAAGGTCGATTCCATTCAGCCAGCGAGTTCTAAGGTCCACAGCTGGCCCACGATTCACATGAGTCGCGTCCAGTATTTGCCTTTGTTCGCAAAGCAAAAGAGTCAGAGCGTTTTTCTGCTCGGCACAGACCAGCCAGCCTTGGCAAGGCCCTAACAGCTGCCTGTGCCTTCAGAATTTCATGAAACGCCAGGAAATCGCCAAGCCCAAAAAGCAGAAATCCTGTTATCAAAAATCCAATTATGTATATGTCTTCAATATCCTTGATCGACATTCAAAAAAAAAACCACGCAATCTTCCACTTCTCCCAGGAATCCAAGGTGTATCCAACTGGAAATGTCCCGTCAGGGCAGAAGGGCTCTCCTGTGCCCAGTCTTCTCGTCGATCTATTGCGTTGAGAGACCAGCTGACCAGATCCATAATATTTTAATTCAGAAATTATACAAAGAGAGGCTCCGAAGAAAGAAAAACAATCAAGAAGCATGATTTACTTTTTTCAGATCTCGGCTGATAAGGTTTTATCCTCAAACATGACATTGCCTTGGTTGGAGCAGATCTCATAACCCCAGCTTTCACTGACAGCAGAAAACTGCTTCTAGGGAAAAATGTTAAAGAATCGTGGATGAAATCAAACATTCAAATTCATACTGGAAAGTACATTTAGTGGATGCAAAGTAGCACAGCCTTTAGTCAGATTGTACAACAGTATGAACAAAAAAATTCAATATCCAACTATCACATTGTCAGCACACTGGCTCAGCAAGAAGGTCGCAGGATCACCTCCTGGCCTGCTGGAGTTTGCATGTTCTCCCTGTGTGCACATGGGTTTACTCCGGGTACTCTGGTTTCCTCCCACAGACCAAAAACATGAACGTTAGGTTAACTGGTAACTTTAAATTGCCCCTAGGTGTGAGTGGAAATGGTTGTTTGTCTCTATGCGTCCCTGTGATGGACTGGAGACATGTTCAGAGTGCCCCCCGCCTCTCGCACAGTGACTGCTGGAGACAGACACCCAAAAGAAGAAGTGGGTAAAGAAAATGGATGGATGGACTGTCACGTTGTTGTACAATCATGCATATTTAATGTAGGTACTCTGTATTAGCATTTTCTAAATACTTCATTGATGCTGATTAAAAATAGAAAATGAAAGAATTAGACAAAGAAGAAATGGATTGTTTTTAATAAAATGTACTGGTGTTTTACAGAACACATCATTGGATGGCCACTGTCTGTTGGGTTTGTGAAGTATCTGTGAGATGAAAACAAAACTATGCCTTCCATTGACAAAACAGTGCACATATGTGCACATGTCAAACATGTCATCCCTGTTCAGTCTCGCTCCTTTGTACTTTCCATCCATCTTGTACTTACACAATCCTTAAACATTAGTAAGAGATGATCTCTAATTATTTACACCTTTAAAGTCAACTGGATTTAAAAATGTCCGGGGATGAAAGAATCTTTGTGGAACTTTATTCCACACAATATATTTAAAATGTTAGGGGGTTTAAAATTTTTGCTAAGTTGCAATTTCCAGCAGAACTCTCAAAGTTTTATCAACAAACATTACTCTCAAGGAAACTGTGTCATACACAGATTTTCTTTGTGGAATATGGTTTGTTTTTGCTGCTGATATCAGTTTTCTTTCTATTTGTGTTTGTAACAATGAAGATAAATTTAAGCTGGAAAAAATAAAAAATCCTGACAACAGCAACACTTGCAGAAGGCTTTTCTCTGAGGCACTTTTTTCTGAGACCTGAGTCTGATGCTGTCTGAGGATGTCCTAAAATGTACACCATACTTCTGCCATTTTCTTTCACCTGTTCTCCTTAAAGTTATGCATGTAGAAGCCTAGTTATGTGAAGTTGCTGTACAGAATCTGTTTTTACTTTGAAACAGGTATGCAAACTATTTGTTTTATATTGTATGATTGTTAAAATAATAAATGTTTGTGTATAACCATATTTATTGTGAGTATTCGTCATTGTTTTTGATTTAATTCAATAAAATATTTTAAAAATCACTGTTAGTCAAGTAATTTATTTATGATGCAGATTTCAAACCTAAATTTGTGAACATAGAGTTCTGTATAAATGCTGCTTTTTAGGAGAAGACATGGTAATTAACACGTGTCGCTCACAGCCTGGCTGGAGAAAGGTGTGCACATAGAGGCCTGGTTGTGAAGTTGCTGTCCTGAATGTATTTTTATTTTGAAAAAGAATAAACCTGCCCAGCCAGCTGCAAAACACCAGTGGTTCTTGTCTGCTGCTTTTTAAGGCACAGCAAAACACAGAGCATACTTTAAAATGATGAGTCGGAACAGGCCAGCTGCATTAACAGTGCCAGATAAAGATCTGTAACCGGTTTTCTTATTAGCTGTGCTGAGTATCACACCCAGTGGTCTCTTCAGGCTTCCTTCCACTGAGGGAAACAAAGCAGCTCTTCTGACCTTGTGTGTCAGAATCATGAAGGACATCCTGAGGACGGACAATAGCAAAGAACAAAACTAGTCAGTGGTTCCCAAGATGCCCTCCATCCTCTTGCTTAACTCTGACAATAATACAAGGATGAACATGACACTGTAATAACACTGCACTGTTTCAGAGTCACTCCCCCCAACTGCTCTTTTTTTACAAATGAACTGGAGGATGGCATCTTTGAAAAAGCAATGGGGAGAGTGGGCAGCCTTGACGTGTGCCCCTTAGTATGGGGAATAGAGAAGAACAAGTATTACCAGTATACACCATCGCAGACGGGTTGGCATAAAGAACTTTTATCAATTTAATGAATTGTGGACCTAGTTTAAAATTGTCCAAGGTGGCCCAGAGATAAGGCCACTCCAGTCTGTCAAACGCTTTTTCGGCATCAAGAGACAGGACAGAGCATGGGGAATCAGTTGTCTTTGTTTCGTGAATAATGTGTAGCAAGCGCCGTAAATTGTCAGATGTAAATCTGCCTTTTATAAATCCGGTCTGATCATTGTGTATCAGTCTGGATAAATGGCTTTCAAGTCGCATTGCAAGTACTTTCGCATAGAGTTTGACATCACCATTTAAGAGGGACAAGGGTCTGTAGTTACTGCATTGTGCTGGGTCTTTATTAGGTTTGAGAAGCAATGTAATTATTGCTGTATTGATACTTGGATTAAATGAGCCTTTATCAACTGCCTTATTAATCATGTCCAACAATGGTGGGCCGAGTATATCCCAAAAGGCTAGGTACAACTCTGGTGGAACCCCGTCCCAACCTGGGGATTTGCCTTTCTTCATAGAGGCAAGGGCTTTTTTCAACTCTTGTGATGTAATGGGGGCACTAAGTTTACCTGAATCCTCATCGGCAAGAGTGGGGAGCTGGAGATTCCTAAAAAACTGCTTGCATTTTCCAGTATTCGGAACTACTTCAGAGGAATAAAGGGAAGAGTAATAATTTTTGAATGCCGAGTTAATTTCGCAGGGCTCAGTTAGGGTGCCGGTCGGCGATTGAATAGCCATAATATTGGAGTATTTCTCGTTCTGTTTCAGTCTTAAGGCTAGTAAATGGCTTGGTCTAGAGCCATTAAAATAATAATTCCTTCTGGTTTTATGAATCAGGAATTCAGCTCTTTGTCTTAACAATGAATTTAATTCTGTTCTAGTCACTGATATTTTCCCCAATAGTTCATCATTCTGTTTATCGTGTCTTTCTAATTCAAGTTGATTAAGAGTTTCCTCCAGCTCACCAATTTTCCGCAGACGGTTTTTCTTAAGATGAGATGAGAAGGAGATTGATGTGTTTCTAATTGATCCTTTAATAGCATCCCACTGAAATCTCGGATCCTCTACTGAACCAGCATTGATTTCTATGAAGGTTTTTAGCGAGCTACGAAAGAAATTACAGAATTCTTCATTTCGAAGAAGTGATGTATTGAATCGCCAACGTGAAGCTTTGGGAGGGGTGTTCCTAAGCGTAAGGCGAGCTGATACAATGCTGTGATCTGATAACGGACAAGGTAGAATTACTACTTTATGAATTTCAGAGAATGAGTTAGCAGATACTAATAGGTAATCTAATCTGGAGAAAGACTGATGTCTGGCTGAATAAAAAGTATATTGTTTGCAGGTAGGATTAACTACACGATACAAGTCTACCAGACTGAAAGCTGAAAGGAAATCTTGCAATTCGTTCGATGATCGTATTTGCGTGGACGTAGAAAGACACGCCGATTTGTCCAGTGTTAAATTGACACAGGCATTCATGTCCGCACCAATAATAAACGAATAGTCATGTATTTGTGTCAGAACTGAAATCAATTTAGAAAAGAAATCCGGTTCATATAAAGATGGGGCATAGATCGAAATAAAGGCAAATTTGTGACCTGCGATTATAGTTTTGATGTATGAAACCCTGCCGTCCTCACTTCCATATTTCCCTAGTATATTCAACGACAAATTACGTTTTAGCACAATTAATGACCCTCTATTTTTAGAGCTCAATGAAGCAGATGCAGCTGTGTAGTAAAATTTATTTGCAAAACGCTGCGTGTCTATAGATCTTAAGTGTGACTCTTGAATGAAAGCTATATCCACCGAGTGTCTACGAAGAAAGTCTAAACAGGCTGCACGCTTAATTTGCCCATTTAGTCCATTAACATTCCAGCTTATAACATGGAGTTTTGTCATGCTACAGAAAACATATTATAAGTTGAGAGATATAGTGTAAACATTGGGCGATAATGCAACGATTCTAAGATGCAACATATAGATAGTGACAACCATATTAGAGATCCATACCCACCCATAAGACCTTGTCGCCATGGCCCCAAAGCTCTCCAAAAAACGTTGAAGAGCGAAACACCCACATAACGTTTAACATAACAATCAGCTCTTAAGGAGCATAGCATACCCCAAAACATTGGACCCGTGATCCTACAGTAATCTTCCCCAAAACCCACAAGTCTCCCTTCTTTAAATAAATCAAAAATTTACCACTTTATGTAATTATTAATCAAGTGATATAGGTCTAACTCAGTTTAAATCTAATAATAAGCCCGATATGACATGCAGACGTTATACTCAACAAAAACAAGACACTCTGTCAGTCAACGTGAAAAAGTAAAATATACACTGCGATTGCAGGCAAGAAGACACCAGTCCAAGCCGCATTCAGCATGCCAACAGTTGAGTTGCCACCCTAGCGAAACTAGCGGAGCAATCTGTCCATTACCTCAAATGAGACGGTACTCATTCCTTCATGGAATTAGCGAACTTCTCAGCCATCTGCGGGGTGTCGAAGATGTGAGTGGTTCCACCGCGCATCACTTTCAGTTTGGCTGGATACAGCAAGAAGGTGTGAAAGCCCAGCTTCTGCAGGGCGCCGATCGCGTTAGAAAAAGCCAGTCTGCGTCTGAAGGTGCGCGTGCTGTAATCCGGAACGAAGCGGACCGGAGAGCCGTCCAGTTTCACCATAGTTTTCCGAGCGGCACCCAGGATCTTATCTCTGTCGGTGAATCTCAGCAGCTTCAGCAGAACAGGACGTGGAATGGGCTTATGGTTGGCATCTTCCTTCGCTGGACCCACTCGGTGTGCACGCATGATTTCTATTGATCCCATCTCTGGGAACCATTTCGGGATGGCATCGAGGAGATAGACAAGAGGATTAGCCGTTTCAGGATTTTCGGGGATCCCAAGGATCCTCAAATTGTCTCTACGAGACCTGTCCTCTAAGTCTGCCACCTTATCCTCCAGCGTAGCGCAGTGTGTGGTTAGCTTGTCCGCCATTGTCGAGAGGCGACCATCTAGCTCAGTCATGCGGTTTTGGGTGGTTTCCATGCGTTCCATACATGCTGAAGTGTCCGCTCGTGTGGTTAACATCTCGGTCCGAAGTTCGGCGATCTGTTCTGCCACGATGGCTTGTGTCTTAGTTGAAAGTTGAGCGACTACTTCCTCCACCAGCGCGGGAATGGCTTCTTTGATAGCATCTGCTACTGCTAGCTTAACTAGCCTAGCCAATTCTTCGTTGTCAACAGAACTAATATTAAGCTGTTCTTGAGCTTGTTTAGCAGAGTGTTTCTTAGAGGATGTAGCCATCGTTACCTACTACACACAAAAATCATAGACCTAAGACTAAATATGTGGTAAAAAACAATGTATTTAAGGGAAAAGCTGTGGAGCCGTGATGACAAACTACTGCATCCCTCGCCGGTCACGTGACTCCAATGCATGTACTTTTTAATACTTAAGTATTTTCAAAAGTAAGTACTTCAGTACTTTAACTTGGGTACCTTTTTGACCGAGCAACTTTTACTTGTAGTTGAGTAAGATTTGACCATGAGTATCAATACCTTTACTCAAGTACTATAGTTGAGTACTGCGTCCACCACTGCTGATGATGGTGATGTGCAGAGGATGTTGTTGTTGTCCAGCATGGCCAGCATTTTCTCCATTGTTGTCCTCTCAGTCGTCCATAACACCATTCTGTACACTGAGAAATTCTAAACATATTGTAGGGAAGAGAACACTGATAGGCATTCATCTTAACAAGAACCAGTAATGGCTGGTGGTAATATTAGGTGGGCGAGATAAAATGCAGTTGAATACATTTCAACAGGGGAAGTACCTCATCTGAGATACAATAAAAAACCTTCAAAAAACATTTTATGTCCCTGTTAACCACAGTGACATCAACAACATGAATGACAAAACAATCCTCACACACAAAACTAAGTAAAACAGAATCTAGAATTGTCCATTGTATATTGCTTGGTCTGTGGCCTCAGCCTCTTCACTTTCAGGTTTCCTCAAAAAACATTAGTGAGAAAAGGAAAATAAAGTGAAAGATCCACTGTGTTTATGTTTATTCTGCCATTATTCAGTCTGCTGTTCACATCATTGTCTGTGGTCCACAAACAAGCACAGATGACATCATGTTACAGCCACTGATTGGGCTGAATAAAATGAACCCAAATGAGCAGCAAATCAAGGGGGTGTGGCCAAACAGCTGTCAATCACTCAACCCCATTAACATGAATAAAATCTTATGCTGCTGTTTAGACTATAAAAAATTAGCACATTAAGAGGTTTCTGTGTCTTTCTGTGACTGATACTTAAAAAATCAGTTTAAACATTGTTTGACAGTAAATTTTTTATTTTTTATTTTTCCTGTAAATGTGAAGGAGGGCCTAGCCCATTTATATTAGCTGATATTAGTGCTAAACTATTGCATATTATTTGATATTTTTGTGGGAAAACATGTATGGGATAAAGACTTGAATTTGATAAATGTATTTTTTTCTATTTTTAAAGTAGGGGTACCAGACAGTGTTAAAAAAAACTACTCAACTTGACAAACACCTTTAGTTTAAACATGCTAATGCTAGAAACTGTGCCTTATAAAAGCTAAGCATGAACTCTTTGACACTAAATAAAATCATATTCAGAAACTCTGCAGAGAAAACTGGAAGGGCCATTAATTAAAGTATTTACTCTTCTACTCACCTGTGATGGACTTTCAACGTGTCCATGGTGTACCCTGCCTCTCGCACAGTGACTGCTGGAAATAGGCACCAGCTCCTTGCTACCTGTCAAATGGATGGATGGGCTTTTTTACTTACATTGCATCTACTTGGAGTGTGCAACGAATGTATTGACAGGTGGATTCTGCTAATAGTAGAGGTGTGCAGATCGATCCAAATATCAATAATTTTGATACCAGTATCAATATTAGTGTGATGAATCAATACTTTAGTGTTTTTCTTTCCTCTTTTAGTACAGTGCCCCCTTTCCAAAAGTACAATAAACAAGTAAAATATTTTAATTTGTTTCTGAACAGAAACAAAATCAAGAAGAATGTAAAATCTATAGCATTCATTTTCCACTTTGGACTGAATTTTTGCTAATTCAGTTAGTTACAGTATTTCTGTTTGCCTGGAAACTTTGCCTGATATCTGTCCTGGGTTTTAAAATGCAAATCGAATTAAATACCACATAAAGACAGGCTGTTAAATAATCTGCTAATTAATAGCCGATTATTTAATAGCCTGTGTTTACATGATATTCAGTCATTAGCTAATTGTGCAGTTTTACACCACTAGCTAACACTGACTAATTGAAAGCAATGTGAGGTTCAAGTAATGTTAAGTTTAAAAACAAACAAAAACACTTTCATCTCGTCCTATTTGTCCCACATGGGTGGTTACACTTTCAGCTCTGGTTTTGGTCAGTATCTCAGCTGTTCCTAGGACTGAGCTCTTCTGGACAGAGATCTCTGAGGTTGTTCCTGGGATCTGTTGGAGCCACTCTTCCAGTTTTAGAGTCACAGCACTGAGTGCTCTGATGACCACAGATACCACTGAGGCCTTGACTTTCCACAACTTTTCTGTTTCCTCTTTCAGCCATTAGTATTTCTCGAGGGGGTGGAGCAGATATAATGCAGAAGTGAATCTGTTTTTGTGTTTTCAGATCAATCAAACTTCACCATGGGTCCAGATCGTAGCCCTTAGTATAATGAGTAGAGGGTATTAAAACAATCCTTCATCTCTCACCCCATCTTTTATACAAAGTACAAACCCAGTACTTACTCAATTCAAATACAACTAAAACACTTTTGTTGCTTTTACTCACAAAAAATATCTGGAGTTAATAGACTTTACCTTGTATTTATTTGAATTAACACATCTGCTCAAACAGATAACACTAAAGATCAGAGATTGTTTATTAGACAGAGCCATCTGTGCTGCTGAGGAGCTGTGTTATCTCCCTCCATTCAGCTTGTGGTGGGGCCTCTGATGTTACAATAATAACACTAAGGTGGATCCTTTAACACAGAATGGAATAACAGTGCAGCCACTGCTGAGCGTAGATCCCATGCTGCTCCAGGCCAAAAAAACAGCCAAGATGGAGATATGCAAAACAATAACGACAAATTTATCCACTGGCTTGCATGTATACTGAGTGTTTTTTTTTCTGATATAGACAAATTAAATGAACTGACAGCTGCTGTGATGGGTATTCAATAAAAATTCTGAGATTTAGGCCCTGTTTACACAGGACCGATATCCTGGAAACGTTAGAGATTTTCCAATGTTGATTAGAAAAACAGTTATACGATTACACCAGTGGTATCCAATCCTGGTCCTGGAGGGCCACTATCCTGCACTATCCTGCACACAGAAGCCAGTCTCTTGAGCATAGAAGAAGTTACATCCAAAATAGTGAATGCATGGATGTTTGTTTGGACCAACAGTGAGGTTGGGTTGCTGCTACATGTTCAAAAGGGTGAGTAGCACAACCATAACTCTGCTATCAGCTGTTGTTACTCTTGTTGATCTACTTGTGCATGTGCAGAACAGCTATCATGTTTCTGTAGTTCTATATTAATTCTTCTGATCCTTGTGTTTAAGATGTTTTTTCCTTTTTCTTTACATGTTCTTGTGTAGTTGTGCACCATGTGCCCTCTGTGTTCCTTGTGCCACCATTCCCTTTCCTTCAGTTCATCTCCTCAGTGTTTTTCCAGTCAGCCTGCCACACCTACTTGACTTGTTCCCCATTATTTGTCACTCCAGCTGTCATCAATCTCCCACTCACCCCCATCCCAACTTCATTGGTTCAACTAAAGTTTTAATTTTGAAGATGAGGCTGCATTCTAGGTTTCTCTCCATCAAACCTGATACAAACAAACAGACACACATTTGTTTTTTTTATCTTTGTTAGGACATTGTATTGATTTCCATAAGGACTATCAGTCCTGTCAAGGTTTGTGATTATACCTGAAAACAAAAAAAGTACACACACACAAGTTCATTTCACAATGAATATAAAAACTGTTTGAGCAATTGTTGTTGAGTTTTTGTTTGTTTTTGGGGGAGGAGGGGTTGTTTGTTTTTTTGTTTTGAATTATAATAACTAGCTGGGATCACAGAGGAAATATTTTATTAGAAGGAAGGAAAAGTGGAAAGGTGGGGACAATGTGAAAATGTTTCTCTTTGAGTGTCTCAGATTCTCTGTTAGTTTTTCCACAGCCTGACCTTCTCGTTTTTTCTGTACGAGCATCCTGAGTCCTGGAGCCCTGCCAGCTGAGGGTAGAGTTTATTAAAGTCAAACACTGTATGGATGAAACATAACCAGTGTAAACACCTGTGGGAACTTCTTTCTCACCACAGCTGTAATTACATGGGAGATGTGTGATCAGCAGGATAAACTTTAAAGAGTCTCTTTGTGTGTTTGTTGTTGCCTTTTCCAGTATAATTGCAACCCTCACTTCTTCTCCTGATGGTGACCAACGATCAGAGGCAGGTTGTAACATCCTGGTTAGGGTTTGACTTGAGTGAGTGAAGTGCAGCAGAGAAGTGGACTGACTTCAGATCACAGTTTCTTTGTGCAAACAGCAGAGAAAAGCAGGCTGCCTCTCCATCTCTGTCCCTCTGTTTGTGCCTTTCTTTCCTGTGCCTTCCTATAAAAACCCTGTCAGTAAATGACCAAAGGAAGAAGGTTAACCCTCTTATCCTTCCTGCCTCTGCTCAGCTGCTTCCCACCATTGTTTGCTGCTATACAGCAGATGAGTAACTCATGCACATTTGGTTCATTTGGTAATGAATCATTTACTTGTAATCTGCAGACTAGGTGTAAATGATTAGTTTATCTGAGAAAATCAATTGTTTAAATTTAAATTGTTTATGATAATTGTTTATGTTTAGTAACGAGAAAACAAGAAACTTTTTTTACTTTTTGAAGATGGAAATGGAAATAGGGAAGAAATGAGGTGCTTGGCCTGACCTTTATTTAACTGATGGCTGAACCAGAGTTCATCAACCTCTCATATTTGCTTAATATAAGAGACTATTGTCTGATCTAACATTTCAACTATGTAGTCCTAAACATAATGCCAAGAGAAACCACAACATTATATCAACAGTCTGACTTTGAAGTGATGTTCTGTCTAATAGTTATCAATAGTTATTTCCTTATCAGCCATGACATCAGTCAGAGCATGGAGTATGGAGAAAAAGGCAAAAGACCAATGACTTATATGGATAGACATCACAGGCCGCTTTAAAGACTCGGGCCGAGGTGCGGCGAAAGAAGCGCCATCTTGCTACAGTATTCTTAAAGGCACAGGGCTATATAAACAATGCTGAGGACTAACGAAAAAAGTTTTTTTAGTGGGTAAGATGAGCCCAATAGTGCATGTACTTTATCATACAATGTCACAAATACTCGGTTATTGTAATTTAAATAATAGCAACCATGAATTTAACAGAAACACAAATCCAGAGCTATTTATTTACAATCACAATGGTAGTCAAATCAGCAATGGTATAAGCAATACAGAAAAAAATGGCATAAATGCACAATTTGTCTTACAGACTATACACCAGAAGAAAAAATAAATAAATGATAAAAAAAAGGAATAAAAACATTTTTCATTATTGAAAAAAATTGAAAGTCACAAACTTCAGATATGAGAAAGAATAATTACTGTCATGTAATAACTACAAAGAAAACTTGTTCAGATTGTTACATGATTGTATTTACAAAGTGGAAAATCTCAATAAAAATATTTTGGTAAAAAAAAGTCACAAACTTTTCAGAAATGAAAGCAAGTACAGATATCAGGCAAATGCATTAGTGTATTTTAAGAACAACAAATGTAAATACCAAATTTAAAATTGCCTGATCATAATACATTGTCAGAAAGCAGTTAGTGGCCTTTGAAAAGTATAACCTTGGTCAGGTTTTCTCGTATAGACTCTTTTTTTTCAGATGTGAGGAGTGTAAACATGCGATGTGTTTCTGCCTGATGGTGTAATAACAGGCAACCAAGACTTTGATGATGTCAAAGTAATGGTTATCTGTTCCATACTGAGACTCTGTTATGTGTTCCCCAAGGCAAAGTGGATCAATGTCCCCACATTCATTCTTCACATACATTGTTACTTT
>NC_051446.1:4223967-4247724 GCF_001649575.2 Kryptolebias marmoratus | reverse complement strand
GACATATAGGATGTTTGAAGCCACTGCAGTGCAGATTATGTGAGTTAAAGATGTCAAACAGGGCGTCTACCTCCTGAAAGCAAAAACAAAAAATGTTTATGATATGACAGTGTGCAAATGCATTGATTACACAATTATACAAATGTAAATCTGCATTTTTGGTACATAATAAAATGATCTTAAGCACGGTTAATTACAAAGGCCTTTTACCTCCATGAACTCTGCAGTAGCAAGGCAGTCACTTCCCTGATTCTAACTTTTCAGTTAATACCACACATGTTTATGTTTAAATGCGAGACCTTGACTCCACAGAAGCATAACACAGAAAGTTTTATGTTAAAACTAGCGCTAATAACGTCCAGTATTGATGCTCGTCTTCTGCAGTTAAGTTAGACTCAGGCACTACTCTCCTTGTTAAACAGCCGTGTTATTAAAAGAAAAACACTTACCGATGAAATGTAACGCTGTCTGGACATTTTCCGTGAAGATTTGTGCAGAAAAATGCAGCATAATAAGAAGGCATTCCTGTATTGCTGAGCGCAAAAGTGGAACTGAATTACTAGCGTAAGATGGTGACGTTTTTAGCTCATCCAAAGTCACGTGATGCCATGTCTATCCATATAAGTCATTGCAAAAGACTTTGTCCAGGCTAGGCTAATGGCAAGCCAAATAAGGACCATTTTCAGGTTTATAAAACAACTCTCTTTAAAACATATCAGTGTGAAAGAACACTATATTAACAAATGTTAAACCTCTACACATTTGCATAATGGTTTAGTTTGTTGCCATTTTTGTAACTGAACAACATCAAAGTTACTGTGTGAATATATGTGTGTGGAGCATAGATAGACCTTCGCCGACGGTGACAAGGCTGCAGAATGCATCAGTCCACAGGGAACTGAATAAACCTTTCACCGACTGGATGGAGTACTGATACAACACAAAGTGATGTTAATGACAGGCAGGTAAAAACTGGGCACATGTCAGCATGATATACAGAATGTCTTCAAAGTGTTTAACAAGTTTTCAGGTTCATCTTGTTGGTGTCACAATTAGGTCAATATTTTTAACCTCGGGACAAAAGATAGCAGATAAAGAACACTCACAGTGTAAAGTAAGTAAAGTAATTTTATTTTGGTAAGCACAGGAAATTCTGGATGATCTTCAGAAGAACTAACAGGTCTGTAGAAGGTGAGTGCACAGATTAATATGGATTTCAAAATATTTTCCAACAGTAATATAGTCTCGGAGCTGATGTGAGTTTGTCTTTCTATCTCTCTTTCCTTTGTAGATATACAGGGAGATACAGATCCCAGATGTCCAGGAAGAAACAGAGAGGTGAGTATAGTTGATGCAGTGGTGATGAGAGAAGACAAGCAGAGTGAGAACTGTGGGGGGTCAACTGAGCTGACATCTCCCTTCTCCTGAACAAAAAAACAATGGAGACTTTCCGAATAGGGTTTCCCAAGCAGATTCATAAAGGTGAGCACAGACGCACACAGAGGATCTCTGTTGAAGGAACACAAGGTAATGTTTAGATTTAAGAAAAATACATACGCTAAGCTAAAGAAAAACAGAGGGCTGAAACCATAAACAATCATGGCATGATTATTCTGCTTGAAGCAGACAACTTGACACAGTATTGATCTTTCAAAGCAGATGTTTCAATGCTTTGCCTTGCTTTACCAGGTGAAAAATCATGTGACTCCCTAAATTAAGCTTTATTACATCACACTCATATTGGCAATGTGTTGAGACAGTTTTTAATTTAGGTGGGGTTATGAAACTCACAACAAGCACAATTCTTGTCTTCTTCTCGTGTTTTTGAGACAAAGTAGCACCTGAAAGGGTTGTAACAAAAAAGAGGAGCATACTGATGCCAAACTTAGCTGAAATGATCTTGTCTTTAAATAAAAAAAATATTTGAAACCCCCAAATTCCCATCCCAGCTTCAGCCCTCAGTTGCATAAGCATTTCACAATTTGCTGTATATTTTAGTCTTTTTATCAATCTTGCAAAAGCATATCTTCATTCATTATTGTAATTATGTAATCAAATAGCAGTGTAAACTTGGTTAATTAATGTCAAACACTTAGTTTGAAACGTGACTATAGTACAACAATTAACAGTCTTTTTAAGGGAACCAGCATATATGTTCATGCTATTTTAACATATCTTTATAAAATAAACAACAAATCATTTCTTTTTACAATTTTTGTTTCCTCTATCACATACTAAAGGCATGCAGGTATACATCACACAACTGCTTTTAACTGAATCACTTTCCACAAAAAATGAAGAGCACACCCATATGCACGTGTGTATACTAACACATCAAAATAAGCAGCTCAGCTAAGTCTAAGCAGCATTACTAAGGAATAACTGATGAAATCCAAGCCAACCCTAACTATAGGATTTATCAAAAAGGAAAGTCTTAATCCTACCTAGTCTTAAAAGTAGATAAGGTGTGAGCCTGGAAGTTGGTTCTACAAGAGAGGAGCCTGAGAACTGATAACCCAGACTGAGGAGGTACAACAAAGATGCTATGGCAAGGGGGAGCCAGGACGACTTGTCAGGGGGAGATAGTGTCACATTTATTGAAAAACCCTGACAAACTGAACATGAGGGCAGCTGACCTGAGAATGAAGATTGTGACCAAGCTAGACACCTATGACCTGCACCATTTATCAAAGGTAAGTGACCAATTACCCTCTGCAGCACTGCTAAGTACCCCCAAATTCAGATACTCTGCTGGTATAAAGAGGAAATAGAAGCCACTGATATGAAGACAACTTAACTTCTTACACACTCCAAGTCCAGTATCTTGAGACTATACACAAAGTAAGTAAGGAAGGCAGAGGATGAGGGCTCATGTTCTTGTTATGTTTATTAAAATCCTTAAATTATTGAAAAATAATGGTTTTAGCCTTTTTACCTAAACCTTAAAATTACCGTTATGTATTTGCTTACATTGATCTTGAGCTATGAGTTAGCGCTCAGCGTATGTGTTAGTAGTCACTCTTAACTACTACCATGCAAAATTTGAGCTTAGTGGTTGTAAAATTGACTAAAATATAGCCATTTCTTTGTTTTTATGATCAGTTAGCAGTGGCAGCCATCTTGAATTGTATGGACTCCACAAATTTATCAGCTGTAGATGTATATCTAATAATTTCTTGCTGAGAGTTAAAATTAAAATCTGTCCAGTACTTCATTTGCTAATAGACAAACAGGCACACACACAGACATACCTGACTGCCTCCTCATTACCAAAACTGTTCAAATTTTCTCAGTTCCTTCAGTCCCAATTGATTGATCAATATACTGCTTTTTATTATATAAAAATAAGTTATACACTTTTTTATAAACTTTTAACTTAGTTATAAACTCCCCTAGAGCAATGTTTTGGTTTCTGCAAGTCAGGAAGTGTGTGTAAACTCACTCACCTTTGTGTGTGTGTGTCAACCTTCTCCTCTGAATCAAGAGTGAAGCACTTTTATGAATTTTTGCAATCCGTTGACTCATCCTTTATGATGAACAGTAAAACCAGCATTAGAAAAGGAGTTTGGGTTGCAAATCTTTGCGGAATCAGTAAGAAGCTCAGGAGAGAGGTCACTGCTTGTTCTGTCAGCTGTCTATGTTGCCGTGAAGCAGATGGGTTCTTTTTCTGAAATTATATATATATACTGTACATACAGTACATCCATCTTCTTCTGTTTATCCGGGGTCGGGTCGCGGGGGTAGCAGCCTAACCAGGGAGATCCAGACTTCTCTCTCCCCAGCCACTTGAGCCAGCTCCTCCGGGGGAATCCCAAGTCGTTCCTAGGCCAGCAGAGAAACATATGCCCCTTTTACACCGGCTCTAAAGGTCGCAGCTCCACTCTACTCCGCTTGCTTTGCGTGCGTTTACATGTGCATTTTTTTGAGGCCGGTCCCTGCTTTTTTGGTCCCTGTTTCGGAGTAGGGCCAACCGGGCCAGCCCTGCTTCATGGGTCACGCAAGCTTAGCTCCTGTTCACTCATTGGTTGTGGGTGTGACCAGATGCAAGCATAAAGAGCGAAAGGTAGGAATATAAACAACAGCGTTAGCTTACCCTGCATCGTTCATGCCGTCTGTCCCCCAGCTGAAGGCGCTGTAAAGCCTGAAATCTCTGGCTGATAACAGCTGTCCTACTCCGTGCAACAATTGCGGCATCTGGAGCATTTCTTCCACTGCGCCTCTCTTCCTGAAGTCTCAGGAGAATCCCCATAAGTTTAAAAAACAGCAACAACACAGGGCCAACGTTGTCCATAGCCCTTTTGTTGTTTACACAACTTGCACCAACCGCAGCCCCGTGGCCCCACCCTCCGCAACACGAGGAGGCGTTCCTCTGCTACCAACCAAACTGGCTGGTGGAGACGCGATGCATTCTTTATAGTCCCCCAGCAGAACAAGGGAGTCCCCAGGAGGGGTACTCTCCAGTAACACCTCCAAGGACTCCAAAAAGGGTGGGTAATCTGAACTGCTGTTCGGCGCATAAGTGCAAACAACAGTCAGGACCCGTCCCCCCACACGTAGGCGGAGGGAGGCTACCCTCTCGCCATGGGCAACTCCAGAGTGAAAGAGTGTCCAACCCCTCTCAAGGAGACTGGTTCCAGAGCCAGAGCCGTGCGTTGAGGTGAGCCCAACTATTTATAGCCGGAACCTCTCAACCTCACACACCAGCTCAGGCTCCTTCCCCACCAGAGAGGTGACATTCCACGTCCCTAGAGCCAGCTTCTGTAGCCGAGGATCAGACCGCCAAGGTCCCCGCCTTCGGCCACCACCCATCCCAGGTGAGGGATCAGACAAAGTGCAGCCCAAAGACCCCTTATGATTATTAAAAATATAGGACACAGTGTTCCCTCCCCCGGAGGTGGGTCACTGGGGCCCCATTTTGGAGCCAGGCCTGGAGGTGGGGCACGTTGGTGAGCGCCTGGTGCCCGGGCTTTTGCCCATGGAGCCTGGCCGGGCACAGCCCAAAGAGGAGACGTGGGTCCCCCTTCCCATGGGCTCACCACCTATGGGAGTGGCCAAAGGGGTCGGGTGCAATGTGAGATGGGGTATATACCCCACATAACCACACAATATTTAGTTTTGTAATCGTCTAAAACATCAGAACCAAGATTAGCTTTATACAGAAGGGCAAAAGGCAATAATGTTTTTGCTGTGTGTGTGTTTGTCTGTGCTGTTAGCAAAATGTCTAATGACTTACTCAACTACTTTTAACAACCTCAGAAACACTCAGAAAATAATATTTAGATACATTTACAACTGATTTAGTTTCAGAGCTAACCTAAATCAAGATGGCCGACATAGTAAGGCAATCTGAACAGACACAACAATGGCTATAAGTCAGTCAATCTTACAGATATTGAGCTAAAATTTGGTGTGGCAATAGCTGACACTGATCCTTAACTTTAACTCTGAGTGCTAACTGATTGCACAAGATTTGTCCAAAACTTTACCATTAACTATTGTAATCGTCACAGTTAGCACAATATGGACAATTTTTTTGCTTTATTTTTATTAATGTTTTCAGAAATACAACCAAGAGGGGAGATGAACAAAATCATAAGAGAAACAAACAAAGATAAAACAAATCAAAAAAAGAAAAAACTGAACACCGGGGGTGAGTCTTGATTAAAAAGATATAATATCGTGAGACCCTTTCTATCCTTATTTGGTCCTGTACCGTTGAGGTGGAATTTTTGCATTTTTCCTACTTGTCTTGACATTGTTCTCCCTGTGTCCTCTGTGTGTCCAGATCTCAGTCTCAAATATTGAATTTTCAGTTTGTATCCATTACTCAGTAGAAGGAAGTTCAGATTGTTTTGGTAATTACATCATCCCAGAATTTGATAATTTTAGGGCAAAGCCAAAAAATATGTGTATGATTAACACTGAATGCTCTACAAATTCTTCAACAGTTGGGCCCTGGATTTTAATTTACTAGCAATTTTGGGTGTGATAAAGAATCAAATTATATTCTTCCAGCAATGTTCTCTCCAAGGGCTAGAAGAGGATGTTGAGATTTGGGTCTTCCAGATATTCAGCCATTGATTATCTGTAAGTGTAATTCCCAGTTCCTTTTCCCATTTTAATTTATTATCCAATGTGGTGACACCTCTGTTTTCTATCAGGTATTTATAGAGTGTGGATATGATTCTTTTTTTACCTTTTGTAGTATTCGACTAGCATCCTGACAGTCACATTTTTGTTAAGGTCTATTTTGTGTTTAATCTGTGTATTATAGAAGTCCCTTAATTGTAAGAAAGTGGTCTTGGGTTTTTAGACCAAACTCTTGTTCCTGGAAACTTTTAAAGCAGTCGTCTTTTAGGACAACACACAATGCTGTTAAACCCCTAAAATGGACAGATTCTAATAAAACTTTCAGAAAGTAATCACTGGATTGAGATCTACAGGTAATTAACTTCTGAACTCAACCTAATTCAAGATGGCTGCCACAACCAACTGAATTTAGAAAATACAAAAATGCCTTACCTTTGTCAATTGTGCAGTTATTAGTCTAAAATTTGGTGTAACAGCTGAGCATCATGCTCAACAGAAACTTCAAGTGCAACACATTGCACATCTTAGCTTAAAGAATTAACTATTGGAGTCAATCATGTTTTTCTGTTTGCAAAATATCTCATGAACCCCTGGACAAATTTGAATGGAATTCTCAGAAAGTAATCATTGAATGTACATCTACAGCTGATTAACTTTTGGAGTCAATTCAATTAAAGATGGCCACCACAACTAATTAATCTTAGCCTACACAAAAATGGCTTTGACATATTTCAGTTTAATTAAATTCAGTTTATTTATATAGCACCAATTCACAAAAAAAAAACTTTGCAGGGCATCGTACAAAAGAAAAACAACAAGTCATAAATCCCAATTCAGATTAAGATTCAAATTCAGTTAGTCAATTCAATTCCTATTATAATACAATAGATTCACATACAATACATTATGAAATGCCAATTAGTAAAAGTGATCTTTTCTAAAGAAACTAGCAGATCTTCACTTTGGTGCTTGCTGAGCAACAAATTGTGAATGATGGAAAAGAATGTCTCCCCTTTAACAGGAAGAAACCTGCAGCAGAATCATGCTCAGTATGAGTGGTCAACTGCCTCGATTGCCTGGGATCAGAGAAGACAGGAAAGAGATACAGATGTACACAGAATGACTGGTCCAGGTGAAGTTTCTAATGAGAAGGAAAAAAAAACATGTTAATGACAGCAATAACTGCGTGTATAAACACGGAGAGTAGAGAGTAAAGACAGCAGCAGAATGAGGAAATGTGGCCAGTTTGTTCCCAGCAGTTTAAGGCTTTAGCAGCATAACTAAGGGATACCTCAGGAAACCCAAGCCAACCCTAACTATAGGAAAATCTTAATCAGACTCTTAAAGGTGGACAGGGTATCAGCCTCACAAACTGGAAGTTGGTTCCACAAGAGAGGAGCCTGAGAACTGAAAGCTCTGTCTCCTGTTCTACTTTTAGAAACTCTAGAAACCACAAGTAAACCTGCAGTCTGAGAGCAAAGGGCTCTGTTAGGAAAATATGGAACAATAAAATCTTTAATATAGGATGGAGTTTGGTTGTTGAGAGTTTTGTTTGTTAGAAGTAAGATTTTAAATTATATTCTGAATTTGACAGGGAGCCACTGAAGAGAAGCTAAAACTGGAAAAATCTGGTCTCTCCTCCAAACTCTCATCAGAACTCTGGCAGCAGCATTTTAGATCAACTGAAGACTTTTTTTAAAGAGTTTTTTTGGGCACCCAGATAATAAATAATGAAGAAAGCCTAGAAGTGGTAAATGCATTGACCAGTTTTTCTGCATCACTTTGAGACAAGGTGTTTCTAATTTTAGTGATATTGTTCAGATGGATGAAAGCAGTTCTGGTAACATTTTAAATGTGTGTGTTAAAATACATATCCTGATCAAAAATTACACCAAGGCTCTTCACATTAGTACTGGAGGCCAAGTTTGTCATGGTATGAATCTGTCATGCTCATGTTTATTCACCCTGCAGTTCTGTAACTCTTCAGTTAATCAGTTGATGGTTCACATCTGGAGGCTCAGCTTGAAATACTCACTTCTGTCTTATGCTCTCTGAAGCCATAGCTTTAGTAATCCAGTCGTTGTTTCAAGCTCATGTACCAAGTTTTGACCAAAGACCTGTTACTCGACTGATTCTTGCCTTGCTCCTATCAAATCAAGGCCCATATTTACAATCCAAGTGGATGACCTACTTTCTGCCTGCCTCAACTTATCAACCCTTATCTCTCCCTCCACAGACTTGTAGGTCAAACCTTGTTTCTGTGTTCTCTCTCAACCCTTACCTCAATTCTGGTTTACCTGCAAATACTTACTGCTTGGTTTCCTGGGACATCAGTGCCACACTTTATCCTTTTTAATCAGGACTTACCTCAAAACTCACCTGTGTTTTCCTGCTCCTCCTTCCTATATAACAGTAAATCTAAAATAAACAAACCAGGATAAATATAAACTCACCTAATTCTGACTTCAATTTCTACCTGAGTTGTAATTGAAAGCTGAGTTGAGAAACAAAGACAAGCCCCACCTGCTTGCCAATTCAAACTGTTTTGTAATAAATTCTTAAAAACATGCTTTATTGGCCCAAAAAAAATATATATTTTGACCTTTTACAAAGTTAATTTCATCCAAAGTAAGTAAAAGTAAGTAAAAAAAAAACATAACTTCTGTCTTGTCTACGTTTAAAAGCATATTCAGTCTCTAAGACAGGGGTCCCCAAACTTTTTCCTGTGAGGGCCACATAACTTTTCCCTTCTCTGATGGGGGGCCGGGGTCTGTTTGTGACAGAAAAAATGTGACGGTCGCAGGGGTGCCTTAACGTAAACATTTATTGTTTTCCAGAAACAAACAAATAAATAATAATAATAAAAATAATAAATAAATAAATAAAAATACTATTAATGAAATAAACAACAGTATTTATGAAATAAATAATAACCAAATAACCCTCTTTGGGGTCTTCACAGAAAAAAAGTCCATTAACATTAACTTTCTGTTGTGCCGTGCACAATCTTAACAGGTAAAAGTGTAGCTTTATCGTTGGAGCAGAAGCTTTTACTCAAATGGCTCATATCTTAGTTCTTCTTCTGTTCCTTCCTTATAGTCCTTTTGGAGGGTCCAGTAAGCTTGTAGACACCACTGTCTGCAGCTCTCTCATCAACTTCCCTGTGAAAACCATGAAGAAAGCAGGCTAAGAAACTGAACTAAGTGATACAGCACCTACACAGCACAATGCATTTCACTACCAGTGTGGTTGTGGAGATGTGGATTTTATCCCAGTAGATTTTACTATGATTAAATTTGTTTATATCCAGAATGACTCATTCAAGTCAGAAAATGAGCTTACCTATGTATGTTCATCAGTGTGAACTGTGGGCTTGCATCTGGCTGGTGAGAAGTTGAATGTCAGGTCCCATTCTCACAGCCAATCTCAAACACTGATGCAGATGTTCATCTGTCATTTTTGATCTCATCAGAGTTTTTAGGTGTTTCATGTGTGAAAAGGTTTGCTTGCAGATACACATGCTGCCAAAAAGTGTAAACATCTTCATTGTGTCTTTTTTTATGTTAGGGTACGTGTCGTTTAGGAGGGCAGCATAGAAGTCAATGAGACTGTTGGGCTTGAATGCGTCTTTCAGAACATCACAGTTCTGTAACTTGTCCAACTCAAACTGAAAAAGAGGTTGGGCTTCACCGATGTCGGCAAAAAAGGGGTTCTGGAAAAGACGGATGTCTTTTGCGTTAACATTTAGTTGCCGAAATCGTGCACCAAACTCCGCCTTCAGGATTTTCAGTGCTTCCACACACTTTTCAACTTGGAACGGGACTGCTGGGTTCTCTGCAAAGACTTTTTGGGTAACATGGAGATGGATGAAGTTGTGCTTTTTCACTTGTTCCAAAAGCAGCGTAAGTTTCACCTCGAATGCTTTTATGGGAGAATAATGTCGCAAATGAGTTTCCCCTTGCCTTGTAGCTGCAAGTTAAGGCTGTTCAGCATTTCTGTCACGTCTGTTAAAAATGTGAGGTGCCATCTCCATTCTGGGTCGATCAGCTCTGGGACTGTTTTGTCTTTAGAATGAAGAAATGCGTTAATTTCAGGTAGCAGCTCATAAAAACGCCTCAAAACTCTGCCCCGGCTGAACCATCGGACTTCCCTGTAGTACAGCACATCGCCATGTGCAGACTCTCATTCAGACAGGAATTGTTGAAACTGCCTGTGTGTAAGTTCCTTTGCTCTTATGAAGATTATGCATGAAACCACAACCTTTATGACAGAATCCCACTTCAACACTTTGCAGCACAGTGCTTGTTGGTGAATTAGGCAGTGGACTTGTAGTGGGACGGTGAGACCACGTTCTTCCATCTCCCGGTTCATGCGTCCTATTAGACCCCGAGACGCGCCCACCATACTAGAAGCCCCGTCAGTCATGATGCTGGCAAGCTTTGACCACTCTACGTCCAACTGTTCCATGTTCCCCGTTGTAGTCCTTTTGAGACCTTGGAGGGCTGCCAGCTCCTCGCACATCTCAAAGTTTGCGTTAACTCCATGAATAAAAATGAGCTGCTGTGCTGTCTTGCACGTCCGTGCTCTCATCTAGTGCCAATGAAAAAAGCAAAATTCTTTTGTCTTCTGCTTCAGCTAGGCATATACATTACCCCCGCTTTCTTTAGTGCATCCGGTGATTGTACTCGCCGACAGACTCATGGCATTAAAGACGTCTTTCTTCTCGGGACACACCTCTTCTGCGACAGCGTCCAAGCATTTCTTGACAAATTCTCCATCAGTGAAAGGTTTACCGCTGCTAGCTATCAGTTGAGCAACCCAAAAGCTAGCCTGAACGGATGACTGGTTCAGCTGAGCACGGCGTACAAATGTATTCTGCTGAGCTAACAGTGTACTTTTTAGCTTTGAGAGTTTGTCTGCTCGCCTTGCAAGTTATCCTACTCTCTGTGACGGGATTTATAGTGTCGGTGCAGATTGTATTCTTTAAATACCGCCACCGCCTCTTGACAGATGAGACAAACAGCCTTTTCTTTACATTGAACAAAAACATAATCGTTTGACCACTGCAAGTTAAATACCCTGCATTCGGAATCAACCTTTCTCTTACCTAATCTTTTCGCCATTTTTCAGTTCCATTTGACACGGGCTAGCCAAGGATTCATGGAGCAGACTAAAAAAATCATAATGCCTCTCTGGTATTGTTCAGGGGGGTGGGCCAAATGTGGAGGCGGGCTGTGGTTTGGGGACCACTGCTCTAAGACATGCTTGTAATCTAAGTAACTGGTTGGATTTATTAGGTTTCATGAATAAATATTACTGGTTATTATCAGCAAAACAATGTAAATTTATCCCATACTGTCTAATAAGTTTACCTAATGGAAGAATATATAAAGTAAAGAGTATTGGTCCAAGCACAGAACCCTGAGGAACTCCATGACTAACGCTGGTGTATAACATAACATGAATAAACTGGAATCTATCAGATAAATATAATTTAAATCATCTTAAGGCTCTTTTTGTGATCCCAATATTACCTTCAGCCTTGACAATAAAATATTGTGATTCTGTCAAATTCAACACTGAGATCTGACAGAACAAGTATACACACAAGTCCTGTCAGGATTTGGGTTTTTGTTGTTTTTTCCTTACGATTTCTTTTGCATTTTAGGTTATTGTTTTCATGTTTAGTCTTTGTATTGTTTCTGTCTTTTGTTTCTTGTCATCATTCACTTCTCTGTTTATCTCGTCTTCCCACCACGCCCATCTTCACCTGTTCCTAATTGTAATCACTCACCTGTGCCCACTTCCCATAATCATCCTCAGCTTTAAAACCTGGTCTCTCTCTCCACTTCCCCGTTGGTTCATTGTCTCCGGTATGTCTATTGTCTCTTGTCTCTGGTTGTCTGGTTCCCTCGCCTCGCCTTTTTGTTTAGTTTATATTTTCGATTTTTGCTGCCACGTCAGCCCTTTTATTTTGTTTGTTTATTTAAAAATAAATTTGCATTTTTTTTCTGTAATGAGTCTGCATTCTGTATTTGCCTCCTTCTCCACCGGCCTTGACAAGTCCACTTTGAGGCCAAATATTATCAATACTTTTCACTAGGGCTGTTTTTGTGCTATTTTTTATTATAACCTTTACTTAACCTGGAAAGACTCACTGAGATCTAAGATTGTTTTTTACAAGAGCTTCCTGGCCAAGACCGGTAACAGCACATAAAACAATTACAGTTTTAAAAAATTGAAACCAATGATATGTGTTTTAAATGTAGTTTTAAAATGAAAATGGAACTCGTGAGGATCTGGGTTTGGCTCCGCCTTTTGGGCAGCGCCACTAATCCTTACTCCACAGGTGTTCCAGATTCCATTGACGAGACCATCCAATATTTAAGCAGCAGGCTGAGATCAGATCCTCGCCGGAGCATCGAACCTTCTGGGTTAGATTCTCCGCCTCAGCGTCTAACCTTGACTCTTGCTCCTAGTGCTAATTACGTTCTCTGTCTTGCCTACGTCTTAGGTTTCTGCCACGCCACGACTACGGACCTTAAGGACTACTTACCTGGAACCACTCTGATACCTACCTTGCTGGAACTGGCTCGTCACTCCTGGAACTAACTGGAACCGCTCCTCCTCTCCTCGGCGCCGCAACTCACCTCCTGGACCTGTAAGCAAACAAAGAGACATTATAATCACCACCTTGCAACCTTCTTGGACCAAGTTCGTACCCGAGACTCACCTAGCTTCTCCTTGTCTTGCAGACTCCTCCGAGACCCGCCCACTGTATATAGCTTCACCTGTAAATAAACTCACTTACCTTTATCTCCGTCTCCGTGTGTGGTTTTGGTTTCGCTCTCTGGACAGAATCTCTGTGATTATGACAACTCAGAGCTGGTTCTGCAGTACAGAACCAGAACCATCCATCCATTAACTGCCACTTGTTCTGGAGTCGGGTTGCGGGGGCAGCAACTTGAGGAGGGAAGCTCAGACATCTCTGCAGAGTCACCTCTTCCAGCACTTCCTGTAGGATTCCAAGGAGTTCCCAGGCCAGCAGAGAGTCATATTCTCTCCAGTGTGTCCTGGATCTTTCCTGGGGTCTCCTCCCAGTTGGACATGCCCAGGACACCTCCCTAGGGAACTCTCCATGGGGCGTCCTTACCAGATGCCCGAACCACGTCAACTGGCTCCTCTCGATGTGGAAAATCAGCGGCTGTACTCTGATTCCCTTCCAGATAATCAAACTTCTCACCCTTTGTCAAAGAGAGAGCTCAGCAACCCTGCAGAGAAAAGTTATTTTGACCACCTGTATCAGCGATCTTGTTTGTTCGGTCACTACCCAAAGTTCATGACCATAGGGGAGGAGGGGAGGAACATAGATCGACCAGTAAACAGAGACTTTTGCCCTGCAGCTCATCCCCCTCTTCACCACATGGAACCAGTACAGAGTACAAAATAATGCGAAAACTGCACTGATCCGTGTGTCGATCTCACGCTACATTCTTCCCTCACTTGTGAACAAGAACCTGAGATACTTAAACTCCTTCAGTTGAGGCAGCACTTTCCTCCCAACCTACAGAGGAGGTGGTTGAGAAGTAAAAATGTCTGGGCTCCATCTTTCACTGCTGCCTAAAGTTTGGCTCCAACATCAAGGACATTCTACATTGATGTCAGCAGCGGCAGTATCACCAAAGGAAGCTGTGGAAGCAGCAGACTCTGAGGATTAAAGGCGTTTTATAAGACCACTCATTTTCTGTTCCCAGACTTTTAGTGGGGTACAGCTGCAACTTCACCTCAAGGGTAAGAGACACTGTAGGGAGAACAAAAAAGTTCATAGTTTGGACACAAAAGACAAATTTCAGTGAAGGAGAAGGAGGTTTCAGATTTCAGCTTTCTGAAACTTACAATGGAGCATTAAGCCCTCTAATTCACTCTCTCATGCATGTGATCAAAGTATCTCTCTTGTGAGTCAGGCAAACAAAGACCTTAACGACTTTCCATTGGAAGGGGAGTGAGTTCAATCTGCATGTAAATCTAGCTTGCACAACGGCGCATCTTATGCAGCTTAAAGCTTGGAACTCACACTCTCCAGTTTCAAATTGAGAAAGTATCCTGGATGAGAGGCGAAACATCTTTAACTACAAAACAGAAATCGAGTTGCTTTATTTTTATTTATTTTTTTTTTTTAATTGCTTTGTCCTGGATGACTGAGAACTTGTAGCCAGATTTCTGCAAGACAAAAAAAATTAATATGATGATCAGTTATCAAATCAGTAACTAACAGCAACTTGGATGAGCTAAATGTTATGTTCAATAATCTAAAACAGCATACTACATTTGCAGTTATTCTGAAGATTCCCAGCTGTTTTTAACTAGGAAACTTGAAAAATTAAAATAAAACTTTACAATCTTGTCTTGAAGACAAAACAAATCTGATGTCCAGTAAATTTCTACTTTTGAAACTAGAAAAACTAAGATAATTATATTTGACTTCAAAATTCTCCACTTTCTAACTTTATTTTTACTCTTCATGGCAGTTCTCTCAACCCCTACACTACAACGAGAAACCTCTAGGCTCATCTTTGACCAAGATTTGCCATTCATTTCATTAAACAAGTCTCCAGTACAGCATTCTTTATTCTTGAGAGAAAACAACATTAGAAACATGTTTTCTAGAACTGATGCTGAAAAAAATGTTCCACACCTTTGACACATCCAGGCTAGACTAATGCAATTTTACCTACATGTCCTAATAATGTCTGTAAAATTGATCCATTACCCTAAAATGCTGAGTATTGATGGGTACCTCCAACAAAGCTATTACTCTAGTGCTCACCTCCCTGTAACGGCTCAGTTAAAATGAACTAAACTCTGCCTCTCACAAAGTGACTGCTGGAGATAGACACCAGCTTCCCCGCGACCTAGAAAGGAAAAATGGGTAAAGAAAATGGTTGATTGGAAAGAAGTTAAAATTCTAAAAGTATGTACTAGGCCATAAAAAGCACTATTCCATTTTATCATAAAAATGCTATTACCCCCTACAAACCCAGAATAAGTCTTCATTCATCCTTTGAACTGAATCCAGGTGTGGGACTGGAGGCAAAACATTTAGTTTTCAGTCTCCTGTCCTGCAGAACCAGCTCTGAGTTCCATTTTCATTTTAAAACTTGATTTAAAACACTTTTCTTCAATAGCACAAGTTTCTGGTCATAATATTTTAAGATGTTTTTATCTGTTGTATATTTGTAGTTATCTTATTTTTTATTGATTATTTAATACATTTTTAGTTGTGATTTGTAAGTTGATTTAAAGATGTCCTGAGCCAATTAAAAGTCTGCAGATGTGATGATAGTATCAGTTAATGCATTTTTCATTGATCTGGACCAGAGTAGCAGCCACTCTGCTCCCGATCAGGTAGTGTCTATGGTTTTTCTTTGGTCTTGTCAAAATATAGCTGTCACAGTACAGATGGTATGGTTTGGCTGTTACCTTCTTTTAAATGATTTGGATCGGTTAGGGACAAAAAACAATCTGGATTAGGACTTTCCTAATTTTAACAAATCTTTTCCTTTTAATTTCTTATTTGGGGGTTTTTTGCTCATAACTCTAAACTGTATCTTTTTGTTATAAATCACTTTGTTTAAAAGTTAGTAAATAAATAACATTAAGTTAAAAATTATTTTATCTAATTGAACTTTTTTTGCTATTTGTGTTGTCAGTGGGACTTTGTTCTGATAAGCTAGGAAAAAGAAACTTATATACACAAACTTTTTACTATATGTTTAAGTAATGTCACTATAAGCTGCTGTATAGTTTTGAGTTAGGCTCTTCCACACAGTGATGAGACAGCCCTGACCTGATTCTATTTCCAGCAGTATTTTTCACACCTTTGTGGTTTTGACTGAGTTTAAAAGAATGTGCTGATGCTCTGAAGCTCCACCAAACTAACAGCTACATTTCTTCAGTCTGCTGAACAACAGACATGGAATGCAATTAGCACCTATTAGAGAGAGGAGGCCTAGAGGAGGTCTGTCAGGCCCACAGGCAGGCTCAAAGTGCACTCTCAGACCAGACTCAGAACACAAACACATCCAGCCCAGGACTTACTCTATGCTCCACATCTACTCCTGTGGAAAGTTTAAACATGTATTAATTAGGACAATTCCTGTTTTAATAATATTATTCTATTACATGGTTGAGTTCAAAACCCCCCCTTCCCCAACCTCATTTTAGCACATACACAGCGCAAACTTTCCAAAATTTCTAACTCAAATTTTATTTGATCTATTACAGCTGGCGCAGAACCATAACAAGTAAGGGGAGACAGCACACACAATTTAGACAAGAATAACACATTTTATTTTTACCTTAAAGGGAACTTAATATGCTTCCTTGAACAAGTCAGGATAGGTCTGTGGGCTGTACAAAACATGTTCATTACATTTAATACACAAAACCATTCTCAGATATTCAGATTTCACCTGATCAGTTCTGCCTGTTTTGAGCTCATTTCAGAATGAGCGGTTTTAGGTCTATGTCACTTTTATGCAAATAAGCTGCTGTTGGCCACGCCCCCCCAACCCAGTGTCCCTTCTCAAAACATAAAAACTCTCTGAAGGATTAAACGCTGCCTGATCTGACACACATTTATATCGCTATTAATTCAAACTCTGAGGATTCTGACTTTGAGACAGGGGCACTTAGTGGTTCTGAACCGACATTTGTCCCGACAATACGTAGGTACGAACCCGAAAAGTGTCCGGACAGCCGCCTGGTAAAGATCAGCTTTATTTTATTTTTTTCCAACTTTTTTTCTCTTTTATTAACATGGTTCTAATGTTAGTTTAAACAAACCTGTCCCAGACGCTGTTCAAACGACAACTTTCTTTGGCAATATCACGGGGACATTGCCATCAAAAATAAAATAAAGCCACACAGCTCTGTTCTCCATGACTGAGAGAACATGCACGTGTTCTATATTGCAGCCAACAACAAAACATTTTCCTTTTCCAGCAGACATTGTTCAGCAGCAAAACCAGCAGAACAAACGTGATGGTCTTCTTGTAATGAAGGTAGTGGAGCTCCACTTGGGTTGCTCGGTGAGGGGCTGGGCTCGGCTTGGGGTTGCTAGATAACAGGGATTGTGACACAACCATCCCGAGGTTCTTGAAACAGGTCGTTTTGCAGACACCAGAAAACATTTACTTATTGCTAAAATATGGCTGGATGTTTTTTTTTTGTGTGCTTGGACTGTTTCTAGAAGTGGAAGACACCCAAATGGAGGTACAAAAACATGCAAAAAGGGAATTTTGCATAAGTTAATAAATCTAAGTGATCAAGAATATGTCAGTTAATTAATCAGTCATGCAGGCATGAATGAAAGTACATGAAAAGAGAATTAACTAAAACTGTACATAAGGGAACAGAGAATCCCTCTCTGAGTCTATTAGTAATGATGGCAAAATCGAAACAGTGTTTCGGTACATACTGAAACCTTTTGGAAGATTTGTTCCGAAATGCTGTTCCACAATCTGTTCCACGTGCAGCAGCATATCACGTGACTGTTCCATTCCGGGTTCTGTTACATCACCAACTGTTCTGAAACAGTAGGATTGAATTTCAATGAAACTCAAACAATTATGCAGTGATTTTATATTTCATACTCATATTCACTTTTCACCAGCCTTCCTTGCTAGCACTCTAAACAATGAAAGCATCAGACGCTAGGCTAAACAAACATGGATTGTTTATGAGCATGTTGCCTTTTCATAAAAACCCAGTATTAGGATTCAGAGATTTGAAGGGGCTTCTGGCTGCTTTCAATTCAGAGGAACAAGCAAAATGAGCTTTTTCTTCAAATTTGGCACAATGTCTATCAAAGCTGGCCTTAAGAGAGTCAGTGTGGAGAGCAGGCTTCTCAGTGTGCTTTTCACGTTTTCCCAGGAACATCCAAAACAAAAGGCCCACAGCGCTTTTGTTACTGATGGTTACACAATTTTACCAGGACAACCTGTTTTTCTTTCAGAGCTGCAGAGCAGAAACACTCGTGTTAACCCCAAGAAGGCATTTAGAAGTTTCACTTGTGAATGGGTTTATTTTACTTTATTTTGACTATTAAAAAAATCAACTAGATAAAACCAGGAAAAGAAGTTTATCATTTCTTCTGCGGCTCCTCAGTCTGGCTCAGATTGGATTAGGATGTTTGGTTTTTTGATATCTGTTTGCTGTAACGACTGATGTCTGCATACAAATACCATCTTACCAGAGGATAAACACAAAAGCTTAATGCACAGATAAGTGTATGCATCAGCCAACAGATGAACAACAAAGACTTTATCACACTTCATTATTATCTGTTTTTGTTTGTTTTGTTCTGCATTGTAAGATTTAGTTTGTTATGGACTTGCAAGCTGTCCAGGTTGTCCCCCGCCTCTCGCACAGTGACTGCCAGAGATAGGCACCAGCTGCCAGTGACCTGGAGAGGAGAGGAGGGTAAAAGAAAATGGATGGATGGATGGGTTTTTGCTTGCAGTTATGATAGTAAAATGTTTTAATTAGAAGTCAATAAAATATGCTGACAGAGGAAAGACAAAGTAATGAATTACACAGATGTATTTTATTTTAAAATGTGAATTTTGATCTTAATCTTTAAAAATGTAATCAATAACCTGTTTGTACTGACAAATATGCAAAGAGAGTGGAAACTCTCTGTAGAACATTTTATGTGTTTTGGATGGTTTCCCTCAAACAGGCTAATAATGAAGATGTTTTTCTTCCTGAACCTCTCAGTAGGAACTTTGTGGAAGACCCTACTATGATTACCTTCTTTTTGTTTGCTTCTGAAGAAAGTAAGAAGTCATCTCAGCCTGTCCACTCTCGCACTCATCTCAGCTGAAACCATACAAACCTCCTCTGAATGCAGGAATCCTTCACTCTCCCCTCAAAGTACTATAAGGAAAGGCCATCATGTCAAAAGTAAGACATGATGAAAACTCTACAAAACTATATCAACAGCTACTTACCTTGAGATCACCTACTCTCTGGATCTATTACCTCCTACAAATTCAGTTGTTCCCAACTTCCTGCCAATTTCACAATAAAATGTTCTTCACTTGCCTGTGTCTTGCTGTCAATGTTTTTGGCTCTCAGAAAAACTGAACCCTGTGTTAATATTGCCCAAATATGACACCAATACATTCTCTGTAAGTAGGGAGCTAACAGCAGGTGTCAAAATACAGCTCTAAAAATCTCATCATCGAGACATTTGCGACAATTCACTATTCTGACAGAAAATTTGTTGTACAAAAGTTTTGAACTTGTTCAAAATTCAAGTGACAGGACATTTCTCTGCAACTTACGTAAGGAAAACAAAAACATTTGTGAACATATTGAGACATTCTGGAGACTTCCTTGTGAATGCTGCTTGCTAACTAGTCACAGCCCATTGAGGTACTTCCTTTAACTCCCAATGTACTGTGACGACGACTTTTGCTGTGAACAAATTTCTCGGTGTGACACCCTGAACTGTTCTCCAGTTCATCACTAGGCTAAAATTAAAATACTGAAAAGTTAAGTCACATGATGATACACTGAGTGGATGGAGTGTGTTGTCCTAACATTAAACACAGGTGTTCTCTATCATCTCAAGACTATCTCTCCACCAATGACATATTTCACATGTATGGAGAATCATACCTTTGTGTGTCATTGTGTGTGGCTATTCCTTTAAGGTGCTTGCTTGGACACACCCTATAGGTTTACCTGTAAAGCACCTCTGCAGACATGTAACCAATGATTGTTTGACCTCCACCTGAGTCAGAGTGTAGCGTGATCATGTGTGTGTGTGGAATACAGAATTAAATTGGGCATCTGTCTGTAAACAGCCCCTGAATTAGTTTTCCCAGTTCTCTTTTTCTCTCTAAGAAAATCTAAACTGACCAGAAAACCTTCTCCAGTTAAACTGCAGACAGACCCTGTTGTCTCTTAGAAGTGAATTCCTGGCTAATCCTCACAGATGTATTGTTCACAGTTGTGAGATGACACACCTTATGGTGTTCCTCTTGGAAGTAAATACGGACTTTGCTGATAGCAGTGACTATTTTTGCAGTAATTTCTAACTCCCTGTTCTTCAATAACAACTGAATTATGCCTAATTGTGATTGTTCGAGTTGGCTCATGATAGTATCCCTCGTGCAAATCAAGCAAATGATGTGTTTGCAAACAGCAATGACAACTTCCCTAGTCAGATTTGAAATCATTCTTTTTTTCAGTACTATAGAATGAGTTGCAGTCATGTGATCTGTAAAAGAGGAGAGGGAAGATCCTGCAGAGAAGCAGTTTTTTAGCTTGCTGGGTGGGACCACATTCTCTGGGAACTGAACCTAACTCATTGTCCTGTAGTGCCCACAGTTTTGTGTACTTGCATTAAGAGGGTTCCTGCTGAGACGCTCAGTGCATTTTTAGCAGAAGGAACACTTCTGTAAAGCAGCCAGCTGAACCGGTGTTCCCTCCTGGTCACAGCTTGATGAATGTGTTCTGTGTCTGCAGTATCAGCTGGCAGTCCTACCAGGGGTAGCCTTCCTCCTGCATGGTTTATACCAGGCTGTGGTGTTTCAGTGGAGCTTTGCCCTGTATTAGCCCCCTCCATGAAGTGGAAGGAGGGAAGGAAGAATATGAAGATATGGAGTGTCATCTCTTCTGAGGGTAATTGGCTGATTTCTGAGCTCAGAGTCCTGTTGTTTCTCCTGAGAGGAGCAAGATGGCCGTCAACCCCAGTTTGAAATATAAGAGCACTGTAATTCAGGTCTACTCATACACAGGTCATAGGTGGAACTACAGAAAACCCTGTAGGCCAGGAGTGTCAAACTCCAGATCTGTCCTGTCCTTGAAGTTTTAGGGTTTTCTGCTCCTCCACACCTGATTTAACAATTTAATTACCTCCTCACCAAATCATCAAGTTCTCCAGAAACATGTCCACAAGTCATTCATTTAAACCAGGTGTTTTAAGGCAAGAACACATATAAAATATGCAGGAGAGTGGCCCCAAAGAACAAAGTTTGACATGTGCTTTAGGCTGCAACATGCCAGAGAGCAAGCAGTCTCTTCTCCAGCAGGAGGGACACAGTGACTGTTTTTAAAAATTCCTGTGGACCCCTTAGCCATGTGTGGTCCTCTTAAGGTAGAATGTATTCAGATGGCAAAGGCTTGAGAACGGCTAGATTTTCTTTACCTCAACCAGCCCTAATGGTTTTGTTTTTGGGACCAATAAACCTCAGGTCCCATCTAAGAGCTATTTATGGATAAACTGCTACCATCAAGGATGGGAAGAAGGACCAGTTTTTATAGCATGAATGTCCTAGGATTGTACCCACCAAATCATCCATCCCACCAAATTCGTTTTTACAGTTTAGCAGATCCTGACAGTCTTTGATTGCCTGTCACAGGACTGCCTGATTGGCCTTAGGGGCAGAGGGTCCATGTGTTACTTTCACCATAACCC
The DNA here is from genome assembly GCF_001649575.2 of Kryptolebias marmoratus. Taxonomy (NCBI): domain Eukaryota; kingdom Metazoa; phylum Chordata; class Actinopteri; order Cyprinodontiformes; family Rivulidae; genus Kryptolebias; species Kryptolebias marmoratus. The sequence continues at coordinate 4,226,144 of NC_051446.1, read as the reverse complement.
ATAGTTATAGTCTATAGTTTTTCTGGAGGCCTATAATAATGTGGTGGCCCCCTTTCCAATTGAGTGGAACCCACCACATGTACAGATTCTCCAAAATGGAGGACTCTGTCCTGTTCTGGGTCCCAATGAGTACCTCTGAGTTGTCGGGGGCATACCATTCTCTATTCCCAGAGCTGGACAAGTCATTACGACTGGTGACTGGATAATCATAACTGCCTTTTACCTAGATACCCGTCCAGCAGAAACACTGGTATTTTCTGAAATCTTTGATCAAGGGCAGACTGTTTGGGTTCTGAGTCCTGCCTTCAAGATGTCTTTGGTTCCTCAGACATCTACAATGCATGGGCACTGTTCTTGCTAACGTGAGGCTCAGGAGCACAGACTTTAGAATTAACTCCATGACTAGCTACCTCGTCTGCACAGCCTCCAAGATGTTCTGTTGCCACTGTGCCTCTCTGCTTTAGGAGATATTCAGGACTTGGATTATTCCTGAACCTCCAAATGAACTAGGTTGGTTACAGTGCAACCAAATAATTATTGTTGTGCTTCACGATCAGATTTTTTTTCAGTGTGTTAAAGGCACCATCTGCCAGCAGATTGTATTTAAAGCAGAATAAAGCTCTAAGCTCTGAACCCAGGACCCAACAAAAGAGAAAAGTTCAAAAGGCTTATGTACAATATTTACAGAGCAGTCTTTGAACAAAAGGTGAGTTCAATAGAAGAGAAACTTTTTCAGAATGTTTGTAATTGTAGAATATTCTTACTTGTGTTTTTGTTTTCTCTTACAGTTGCAGAAGGCAGCAGGAGAAATCAAGCTCCCCGGTGTTCATCGGAAGAGGTGAACAGAGAGTGGGTCAGATAAGTCTTGTTTCCAGACATTGTTCTCAGAGTTTGCAAGCCAGAAAGTCTCTGAGGCTGGTCCTCACCATGAGATCAATGTAATTCCACAATCCAGTCTGCCCAAAGAGGCACTTAGGAGTCCACAGTTATTAAAACTGCACAGAGAAATAAACATCATAAAATGAATACTAATATTGGGAGCAGAAATAAGTAGTCTCAAGAATTACCGCTAGCATTTTGGCTGAGAGTGATTACCCATGTAATGGTACAATCTAGCATTGTGTGAATGCCTGGCCTGAAGTAGCTTGTCTTTTATTTACCAAACTGGAAACACCTGGAGCCTCATCATGAAACAGTGTGTAGCTTTCATTCTGAAAGTTGGCGTACAGACAAAATTGGAAAAGTGCATACGCATAAAAATATTCAAATTTATGAAATCATGCTCTTTTATTTGGGAGTATTTCCTCAGGGTTAGTAATAAAAGGAAAAAAAAATGGAGTGGCATAAGGTGACAAATGTTGTTAACGCATCAGGATCCAAATTCTGGTCCTTGCCTGAAACTAAAGGAATGTGGTTCAACATAAACTTTGATGTAAAGAAACAAGTTGCTGTGGATTACCGGCAGTGGCGGTTCCTTATATGGGCAAGATGGGCGGCCGCCCAGGGCGGCCTCCAGCAGGGGGCGGCATAAATCCCCCATCCCCACCCCCACCCCCGCAGGCGCTCACCTGTGTCTCAGAGAAGCTAAGCTAGGAGGTTCGGGAAAAAAAGTGCAAATTATAGAAGATGGAAAGGAAAAGGTTAAAGCCATCGGGTGCACAGTTTAGAAAAAAAAAAGAAAAGAAGAGGAGAAACGAGCAGAACATAAAGGTAAGAAGAGCTGTGTGTCATTTCTTGTGTGAAATGTGTAGGTTGTAGTTTGCGAGTGCGACTTTTTACTAATATAAGATGCTAACTGGTTAGCTGCTTAGGACGACATATTTTGTTAACAGCGGAAAATATTACCGTCTTGAAGATTGATATTCTTCTTAAACTAAACAAAAAACATGGAAAAGTAATAATGGGCCACTATAATTTCTAAAGGCAATGATTTTGTGATGTATAATGAAGTACTTTGAAGTACTTTGATTTATGCTCCTAAACAAAGACAGACTTATAATGATATAGTTCATTATTAAATATATACATTTTCTATTTTAATTAAAAAAAACAGTTTGATTGCTTATTTGAATTTATACTGTCTCGTGCAGTCAATCTTGAGCCTTCTGTGCACACCAACAATAAGTTCTCCTGTCCTCCTGAAAGGCGCTTTATAAATAAAATTATTATTATTATTA
>NC_051446.1:4203702-4219724 GCF_001649575.2 Kryptolebias marmoratus | reverse complement strand
GGGGGGGGGGGGGGGGGCGTTGGGGTTGCTCGCCCAGGGCGCCAAATAGGCTAGGACCGCCACTGATTACCGGAGCTGACTCCACACAAGGACATCAGTCTAGCCAGGTGCTCTTCAATACTGTGCTGCGATCACAGAGAGACATTATCTATACCCTGTTGACCTCAGGAATCATCACATGTGACTTGTTCTGAATAGGATGATCCAACACCATTTTCTTTCCAGTGAGAATGCAAGGGCTCTTTAGAGAACTCACAGGGATTTTATATACCTCAGCTGCAGATGAGCATCTGGTAAGTGTTCGGTCACTGATGTGTGTTCACATCTACACATGACAAAAATAGAGGAATCTTTACAGTTTACATTTAAGGTTGTTTTTATTATTTTTCAGGTATGTTATGTTTGAGGTTAAATGTGGATCAGTTTCATTGTTCGGCTTTGAACCATAAATGCTCAAACTCATGAGAAAACATCAAGCTCCTTGAGTTCCCAAAACAAATGAAGTCATATTTCAGTGTATTTAGGCAAGTCTCTTATGTGGTGGTACAAACATTCTCAGAGCGGGTCAAAGGTTTCCGAATATTCGCGCACACTTTCAGGCAACATTCATTTTCATACATCCTGAGGTGTGCACGAAACATGGTGTACGCAACCTTTTCGTGCGTACTCACTGATGATACATGAACCCCTGAGTGAAGAGGGAAAATGCAGGAGACGATGGAGCAGTGGCCCCATCAGGAGGAGAAAACAGGTCTGGTGCAGGCAGGATCCTCCAAGAGTAATTTATAATTTTAAAAAGGAGAATCCGTATTTAAAACCTCCACTGAATAAATTTTAATGAAACTCAGAATATAGTCATTAGATGAACATCTACAGCTGATTAACTTCTCCAGTCAACCTGATTCAAGATGGCCACCACAGCCAATTGACCTTAGTCAACACAAAACGGCAATAACTCAGTCAGTTTTACAGATGATGAGCTAAAGGTTGATGTGATAGTAGCTGAGAGTCATTCACAACCCATACTCTGAGTGCCAGTGTTCACACAAGATCTGTTAATATTAATGAGATTGTGCATAATGTCCCTTTGAAGGTTAGAAGGCTTGACCAAAATGGTTTCTCATGATCTTAGTCAGAAACTGTGGCATGAAAGTGGCATGTAACAATATACATTCCTTCAAAAAATGCTTGGCCTTTAATTTGTTATGAAATCCAATGCTTCGAAGGGTAATTTTCTCCCCTTTACAAGAAACATTAAGAAATGTTCACTGCTGCATAATAAATATTTAAAAAAAACTAAGTTCAGTTGGTTGTTAGCACCCACTGCTGTTGTCTTTAAGAGCCTTTCAGTCCATGAACTGAACTGTAACAGACGCCATTTTACTCATTCGAACAGCTAGTCTTATGTCTCCCAGTGTCTTCAGCTCCCAGTTCTTGAATTATTTTATTAAATGAAAAGTCTGTCATTGAGAGAGTGGATATGGCATGTTTGTGCATGTGTGTGGAAATACTCTATTCGTGCATATTTGCATCTTGATGCTGTTTGGATTTTGCCAAGAGGACATCCAAAGCTGTTGCTAAGCTGGATCTTGAGCTGATGAAGAAATGCAGTGTTTGCTGCGAGTTGTTTGTGTGTCAATCTCATGGTGATGCCCTGGGCCCCGGCTCCCTCAGTGGGCCTCTCTTGGCTCTTACTGCCTTCATCACTGGTTGCTCCTGTTGTTTCTGTCTTCTTTTCCCCAAAAAGTTTAGACTGACTAAGATCATTTTATCCTGAGAAATGAGAGTTGTAGCTGTTTTTATCAAACCTTGAAAAATCATGATGCACAATCACATGTGATATCTGGAGATGTCATGCTCAGAGTATGTTGTGAATGATTCTCATCTACTACCACACAAAGGTTTACCACAATATCAGTAAAACTGACCATATCTGTGTTTTCTAAGTTCAGTTGGCTGTAGCAACCATCTTGAATTAAATTGGTTTCAAAGGTTCAGGCTAGGTTAATGGCCCATTTTTCAAGCTTATTCAACAAATAAACAGGATGTTGTTCTTAAAAACAACATTACGAAATGAAAAAAAAAGCTACATTATCTAATGGTAAACCTCTAAACTAGTGGTTCTCAAACAGGGGTCCCCAGACTCCTGGGGGTTTGTGAGCTGTATCTTAGAGGTCCACACAATAGTTGGCATTACATTTTTAATCCATCCATTTCCTTTTTCCACTTGTGGGTCATGAGACACACTGGGCAGATCACAAGTCCATCACACAAAGACAAACAAGTATTCACAGCCTTACTTAGGAACAATTTAGAGTTACCAAATAATCTGACATGTATAATTTAGTCTGTGTGAAGAAACCTGAGTACACCCATGCATGCATGGGGGAACATGCAAACTCCACACAGGAAGGTCCCAGGAGGCGATCCAGCAGCCTTCTCAGTGGGAGGCAACAGCTCCAACCACTGCACTGCTGTGCTGCCTTAGTTATGTTAAATCATTTTAAAAAGTGCAAAAATACCTATGGGGACCAATGCACCAATAAAACAAGCATATTAAACAAATTAATCCCACCTAGCTTAGCTTTGAGCCAATAAAACTTTGATATGCTTGTGACATATGTATTCTGTCACTCATCACTACGCTGCATCAGGCAAATTTACTCTGGACTCACTTGGCAACAGGTCTTTCTGCTGCTTAGCATTTAAAAACTATGGAATCATATTTAAATTTGTCCACTTTATCAAGTGATGCAAATCCCAAACCAGTTAAACTTTGAAAATATGATGACAGTTATATTGAACCTGGTTTCGTTGAGAACAGAGATGGAAGACCAAAATATATTGCGTGTCTTTAGGAGCTAGCAAATGAAACTTGGCACCTCTCCTCCTCAAGGAGAAAAAACAGATTTTTGGGAGCGAAAGGGGGACAAATACATGCGACAGAAAACACGAATGGTGAACTTGGCTACAGCTTCACAAAAAGTGCAGAGGGCTTATTATTTAGTGCCTCAACAAATCGCAAAATCAAGAAGCCACACTTAACTGAACAAGAACTTGTTCCCACAGTGGCAGTGTGAAGTTGTCCTAGAGGGCAGAGGCAGCTAATAAAGTCAGAGTGACTGCTTTTGAGGCCCGGTCCCAATACTTGCCCTTCACCCTCCGCCCCTCTATGAAGTGTGTACTCAGTCGAAGTGCACAGAAGGGTTGGTGTGCGCAGGTTACAAGCAGGCAGACATTGGAGAATTGGGACAGTACAGGTTACGTCTTCGACTTGCACCTCTGCGTCATAACTGTGATATCCAACAGGGTGGGTCGGTCGCTATTTTGGTATTTTAAGAAGGTCCCAGTTCTAATTTAAAAGTACAGTTTAGGTATTTTTGCTTTCCAAAGTCATTGCAGGAGATATTTGGCTGTTCAAATGTGTTTTGTTCTGACTTGTTGAATACGAAGCAAAGTTTGAAAGTATTCACACCTGTACAGCAGAGTGAAACAAGAATTATTTCAATACTTTATATTTAAAAACTGCTTTTTTCATGACAGACGCAGCTTGCTCTGTCACCACCGCCATATTTCTGCCGTTTAATTCAAAACCTTTTCATTGTCAATAAAGATAATTTTAAAAAAAATTCAAAACGTCACATGCAGCGATGAATTGTGGGTAAATACTTCCCTGAAGTCCTCCTGGATGCGGGCTTAGCCGAAGGGCAGCTGTAGTACACAAAGGGGGTGGGGCTAAAGAGCACTCTGGAGAATTGGGACACACTCAAACCCTTCAGCATGAACGCACATTTGAAGGACACGAGGGTGGAACGAGGGTGGAACAAGGGTGGAACGAGGGTGCAAGTGCGAGTATTGAGACCAGGCCTAAATAACACTGTAAGGAGGAGAACTGAAGAACTCTTGGCTGACATACAGTTACAGCTACTTGATAGACTGAGTCCATATGCACAATTTTCCATTTAGTTGGATGAATCCACAGACATTTCCTGTACGGCTGAGTTGATTGTTTGGGTATGCAACCCCTGGTAAAGAGACATTTTGGAAAACTTTTTGTTCTGCAAAGAGGTGCCAGGCAGGATGACAGGTGAGGAAATATTCAAACTTCTGGATGCTTTCATGACTGAAGCCAGACTGAGCTTGGAAAAATGTGTGTACAGATGGCATCACTGCAATGACTGGTCGGAAGAGTGGAGTTACTGTCCATATTAAGTCAATCCAAGGATTATTACCTCTGCCAAGGAGGTTATGTTGGATAAGAAAAGGTAAAGGTCACAAATCTGTTCTCTAACTCTGCAACTGTATAACAGGAATGTTAAACTCCACAGCTGGACATCTCATGGGTCAAGGGTAATCATCGTTGGTTTCTGGGTGACAGGGTCAAAGGTCAACATCACAGCTGACCTCGTGCTATAACTTTGCAACAGTGTAATGTGGGAATGTCAAACCGCACAGCTGGACACCTCATGGGTCAAAGATGATGCCTGTTGATTTCATGTTCATGGGGTCAAAGGTCACGGTCACAGGTAACCCCTTTGTTAAAAACTTGTCTGTGCTCCTACATGTGACCCTTTTGTTTCCTCCACCAAGGCTGTTGTGATTTTGGTTGTGTCTGTTGGTTTGTCTGTCTGTTAGCAAGATCAGGTAAAAACTAATTAACAGATTTGGATGAAATTTCCAGCAAACGTTGCGGTTGTCACTAAAAACTGTGGCAATCTGCCACTGTTACCTGTTTCTGCTCCCTCGGATCGTCTCATGGGCCAGCCTCCTAATTACTCACAGCTGCAGCAGGTTCTCATCATCCAGTTCCAGGGTGCTTAAGGCAGTCACTGAGAGCAGTTCTTCGCTGAAGCATCGAGTGCCTTGGGTAAACAGTCTCAGCCTGAAAACCAAGTTTAAGAGATTCTGAAAGTTACTTACCTGTGTCTTCTGTATACTTATCAGTAATCCTGTCTCTGCTCACCACCCTGCCACCTGAGAACTACTTACCTGGAAGCCTTGCCACTACTTACCTGATCCAGCTAACCTGCTGAAGATCTGCAAACTCCGTGTTTCTTCTCTGAGGCCTACCTGCTGGCTCTACACCGAGGCCTGCCTGTCATCTACAAACCACCACCAGATTTGTGTAAATATCCACCGACGGGAATTGGGAACCACGACCGACAACCACCTGCAAACTACTTACCTGCACCTTGTAAATACTCACCTGGGATTCCTGGAACCGCACCTCCGAGCTCGCATCCTACCACCTGTCGTAAACCTTCACGCTACACCTGAAGTCAGCTCTGTCTCTGAACCTCTAGCAGCTCAAAGAACTAATCATTCTGCCCTCCTTTTCAGATCCTCTTCCCCTTCCTGGCCCAAAATAAATCTTATTATTTTAAGACTTGTCTCCCATGTTCTGTCCACCTCCTGGGTACTCACGTTTGGCTAACGCCAGAAATCGTGTCAAAAACAGTGGATTCAATTTTGGAGGTGATCCTGGATCACACTATATATATATATATATATATATATATATATATATATTTTTTTTTTTTTTTTTTTTTTCAATCACGCTGTGGCCTTGGCTGAGGTTTGTGCTCTGAGGGCTTCTGGTTACTTCTTACTGTATGTTGCATTGGCAAGCACTCTCTTCCAAAGACACTGGACCTGATTTTCACTGTTTTGAATACAACTGTGACTGCAGTTAGTTTAGTGAAATTCAAGGCACTACTATCACGTCAGTGTGGACAGATTTGCCAGGACGTGGATGCTGGACATGACATACTGTTGTATCATACTGAAGTGTGATGGTTCTCTCGCTGTAAAGTCTTACATCGGTTGTTTGTGCTTGTCAACTTAATGTACTGAATAGCCTCAACCTCTTCAACCAAGGAGGTCACACATGTATCCTAGAAGTCAGCGACAAAATCACAGAAAAAAAAGCAGACCTATGGAAAAGGAGGATATGTGACAGAATAACAGACATGTTCCTCTATTTGACTGAGTTTCTTCACACAAATAACTAGTCTGTGGCTACAGTGAGGGTGGTCCTCGCATCACTGATCGAGCACTTCAGCACATACTTCTCAGATGTAAACACTGATACCTGGGACTGTGTGTATGATCCCGTTGCACCTGCTGGAACAGGAAATGGTCTGACAGGTAAGCCAAGTAAAAGTTACCTTATGTTGTGAATTTAATACCTTTAAATGTGAATAGAGTTAATACAATTTTTATACTTTTAAAGGTCTTAAGTATTTAGGTTAAAATATTCCCATGGAATTTAGGGGTACAAATGGCAGTAAATGATGTTTAATCACCATGAGGATTATGAGAGGATCCCTGGAAACTTTTTCTCCCCTATCAGAGGTTCCAGGACCCAAAAGATTTGAGAACAATGTCCCTCTTGTCTGTTGTTTGTTTAATTTGTCACTGTTTTCTCAACCAAATAATTGATCAGCACATCTAATCAGTGCAAACCTTTATTCAACAACTGATGGACTGATGCATTCAGTCAGGACACCTACATGGTTTATACTCAGCACACACACATTTGCATAGTTACTTGAACATTGTTCGGTTGAAAAAACAGCAGTAATTAAAAAACTACAGAATAATTAAAAAAAAAACTGACCCATGTTTGGCTAAACATTAGCCTAGCTTGGACAAAAATTTCAGCCTTTTTTTTCCAAATTCTGTGTTCTTCGACACAGCTGTGAAGCTACTAACCATTGATAGCTATTAGACAGAACATCACTTCAAAAATCAGCAGACTATCCCTTTAATTCATGTTTTCAGATAACATTTTCTGAAACTTCCTTCTGTCTTTATGCATGTGTGAGAGAGAGATATAAAAATTTAGAAGCAAATATGTGTTTTTTTATTAAACTTGTCTGGTCACTGTCTTGACTTAAGCCAAAGGAAATTGAAGCATTTTTTGGTGTAATATTTCTGAGAGGATCACTAGAAGATTGGAAGACTTTGTCTGGAATGTTTTAGAATCTGAGGAGGGTATTGCTACAAGTGCAGACATCTATTTGCTTGGTACGACTATAAAATTGGCCTTAAGATGGCACGGTTTTTCTGTATTACATCATTTTTTTATAACCCCAGTCATTTAGATGTATGTGTCAACCATGTGATGACAGCAGAACTACTACTGCACTCACTCTACACTCCATGTTAGACCTAAAATATATTCCAAAAGACTCAAAAAGGGCTGTTCTGTACTGGTAATGAGGTTATTATTATTATTATTATTATTAAAAATAATAATTCAAACAGGTGATAACCTATGATTATAATCATGATGTGGTACAAAAACAGCATCCACAAAAGGCTGAACATTGAGGTGTAAAAATGAGCATCAATGGATAAAAACAAATGGAAGTGTGTGCACAGTAAGCTTATCTAAACAACATTGCAGCTAATGCAGGTCATAATCAGTGCTATGTCATGAGTGGTGACTAATGATGACCCAAATGCAGACTCATGAAGCAGTTCCAGAAGCAAAGAAACCTTGAATTTTAATAACAGAATGAAGGAATCCCAGGTAGCTAAATATTACACAACATAAGCTGAAAAAGCAGAATTTCAAATTAAGCAATGGGAGGATCTGACCACTGATGAAACAAAATTCACTGGGATAACTGACCACAAACAGGTGAGTTAATTATAAACTGAGAACAGGAAGCAAAAGAAGTATTAGAGCAAGAGGTGCTGAGGTCATCAGCGACTATGACCAGAGATACATAAATAAAACATAACTGAACTGAAACACTAACACAAAACATAAGATGAGATTTCTAACAAAATAAGGAACCGATTCCATGAATCATGACAAGCTAAAAGCTGTCCAACAAAATCTTACAGCTACTCTTTCCTCTGTTTTTCTCTGACTAGTGTATATGGTACGGTATGGTATGGTCACTACAGGGTACCCAACCTATGAAACCTAAAACTGAGTTCACATGAACCACTATTAAGCTTTGGAAATTGGAGTTATTTTAAAAAGGCAATAAAACTGTTGAGCAACACCTCCACACAACATTGTTTCAAGAAATCCAAACTGTCCCTTTAACAAAGTGATACCTGAATATCAAATTTGCCTTCGGGACTGTGTGGAGGTGGTTACTGATTCCTAAGATAATTTTAGGGTTTGTTTCTGTCAGGATTTCAGGTTATGTCTTCATGTTTCAGTTTGGGTTTGTTGTTTCTTTTATTTTGTCAACTGGTTGTCGTCTTGTTTTGTTTTTGCTCCTTGTGTCTTTGTATCCTGTCAGTATTCACTTGTCCTCTGTTATCACTTGTTTACCTGCCACGCCCAGCTCCACCTGCTCCTCGTTAGTAATCGCTCCCCTGTGGCCACTTCCCCTAATGACCCTCTGCTTTTAAAACCTGGTCATTTCCTCCATTTACTCGCTGGTCCATTGTAGGTAGGTAGGTAGGTACATTTATTTATATAGCACTTTTCAGCACAAGGCGACTCAAAGTGCTTTACAACACAAGAACAAAATTACTGACAGAGTTACAGAACATGACAAGATAACTAAGCTAAAACATGACAATGCTAACCAAGGTACAGGATAACTAAACTACTAAAACACGATGTTACTAAACCAAGGCATGAAGAATCTAGCTAACAGTGAATATGATAACTAATTGTACATTGTCATACCATGCACTGCCTGGTTCCCCTTATGTCTTGCCCATCGTGTTCCCTATGTTTTGGGTTTTTGTTATTGTTTTGTTTTGCTGCCTCGTCAGCCTTTTGTTTTGGTTTATTTTTACTTTAAAATATTTTATTTCCTGGAATCCAAGATGAGTGTGTGCAGTGGGTTTGATGCACTTTCCACCCAACCTGGTAGTTTCTTCCTTGGATCATGTTCAGATTACTAAAAGGACTGACTGACACTTGAACAGCAGAGTTGATTATAAGCCTAAAATATTATATATTTTCAGTATATAAAAATATTATATATTAAAACTATTTAAATTATTTTAAAAGGTTTTTAAAAGTATTCAATAATCTTATATTAGGTCATATATAAACAAACAAAAAACACCCAGCTCGCCATATTTTTCCACATAAGCGGTACAACTTTCTCTTCCAGCTCAGGTCCTCTACCAGAGGCCTGGGAGCTTGTTGATGGTTCTGTTCAGTATCTTAGCTGTTCCTAGGACTGCACTCTTCTGGACAGAGATCTCTGTGGTTGTCCCACAAATTCGGCTTATTGGATTCGAGAATGTACCAGCAAAGACTTCAAGGCAGACTCAAAACAAAGTCAGCCTGTTCCAAAACAACTCTGTTATTATCTACATTTGGCTTCCCGATGTGGCCTTGAAGNATACTCTGTTGTCGCACTTGTTTGTCATCTCTCTCACTCCCCCCCTCCTCCTTCCCTCTTTCTCTATGTTAGTAATTATTACATCAGCTGTTTTAGCAGGCCAGTGGTACCATTTAGAAATTCGGTACTGTTTAGTTTAGCTTTATCTTCCTGTACACTTAGTTTAGTTCTGTACATTTAGTCATGCTTAGATCTGTTTAGTTTAGCTACTGTTTTTGACTGTCTTAGCTCATGCTTAGATATGTCTGGTTTTACTTCGGCTGTATAGCCGGCCTGGGGTACTTTTAGATAGTTCGGTACCTTTAGTTTTAGGTTTAGCTTAGCTTATTTAGACAATTAGTTATCATTGTATCTTGTACCTGTCTGTAATTTTGTTCATTATCTGTAACTTTGTCTGTAATTTTGTTATTGTGTTGTAAAGCAATTTGAGTCGCCCTGTGCTGAAAAGTGCTATATAAATAAATGTACCTACCTACCTACCTGGGATCTTCCAGTTTGGGGGTCACAGCACCGAGTGCTCCGATGACCACTGAGGCCTTGACTTTCCACAACGTCTCTATTTCCTCTTTCAGCCCTTGGCATTTCTCGAGCTTTCATCCAAGGGGATGAATGCTTTCTTTAGGCACTGTAAGTAGACTTTTCATCATTTCGCCAAATTTACACACAGCTTAGACATAAGGCAAAGATGTCTTTACTACATCTTTTATCTATTATTTTTGTATTTCTAATGGACTGCACAGTGGTGCAGTGGCAAAAAGCTCCTAGGGTCAAGTCTTAGCTGGGCCTTTTTGTGCAGTTTCTATGTTCTCCTCGTGTATGTTTGGGTTTTGTCCAGTTACTCCAGTGCACTGAATATTTTTAAACCTTTCAGTTTTAATACATTATATTTACTTTGTGACACTAATGTTTTATTTGTCATTGACTCATTCTTGATTTGGGCTTATAGGACTTTATGCAGGCCACTCAGGTAAAAGATTGCATCAGAGCTTGAAGCTTTCCACTGTGGTAACTTTACACACGTTGAGCTCCATGACATTTTTTGGGCAGTTGTCCTCTGAATCTGCTTGGTTTTGTGAGAGGCTTAATCAACATTCCACGAGTGTTTACAGTCATTTACTAAACACAGTGGCTGTTTGTGTGAGCAACTCATTACTCTTACACTGCCACAAAGAGAAGAAATACTGCCTTTACAGACTCAAAAAAAAAAAAAAACTAATCTTTGACTTGCAAAGAAATATGTTTCCAGAAAATAAACATTAAGTTTAGGTTTGTAAATTATTTATTCTTGCTGGTCTTAGGTAAATCAAACACTGCTAAATAGCTTGTTGAATGAAAATAATTGTAAAAAACATTTAATATTTTTCCATGCAATTATATTGATTTATAAAGACTATATAAATATAGATGTACAACTTGTCAAATAAATGTATTAGAAAAATAAATATTTGAACATACAGCAGCAAAGTAAGAGTTGTGAATCAGCAGAAGTCAAGTCTTGGAAAAGATGATCAGTCTTGTATTTTAATTTGTTTAACAGTAAAATGTCCCATTTGTTTACTTGGACCTCAACTGTGGTCTATGGGTGCTGGTGTCGATCTGAAGTCGTCACAGAGAGGAGCATGTTTGGTAACTGGATCCACAGAGCAGTAACCAATGTTAAAAAACAAAACAAAAAACTAGTGGTTATTGTTCAAATGTTTTAAAATACAAAAGATTATATAAAAATACAAGCTGTTTTTATGGTCAAAAATTGATTAAAAAATTAGAAGGATAAAACAATAAAATCACTGGCCACACTTTCTGCAGTCATGTCATATTCCCTGGGACAGACTCTTATTGTTTTGGTAAAATGATGTATTTTCTCCATGTCTAATGATCACAGCTACTGTATGTCTCTGAAGAGAGCTTAAAGACTACTTTCCTTCAACACTGACAGGGTTAGTTTATTTCTTTTACTTCTTTGTTGCTCTCGTCTTGCTGACAATTTCTAATTTCATAATATGAGAAAACAGTCAATGTTTCTATTTGCCACTGAGTTGATGTTGGATCATTTTAAAATTATTCAGATAATTAATTTTATTTTCATATTTAAAATAAGGAGACAATAAAATTGCATGTACAGCAAACAGAAACTAAATAACCCGTTTTCTTGTATTTTGACTTTTGACTTTTTTAGCAAGGATTCATTAAAAATAAAACTACACTGTCTGTGTTGGAAGAAAGGCGGACAGTTTAGGCTGTGATTAATAAACATGAAGCAAATATATGATTTTACCAAAACAATAAAAAAATGACTCAGAAGATGACATGAATGCAAAAAAAAGGCTTGGTCAACCTCAAAAAAATTCAGCACTTAGGTCAGCTATGGTTCAAAATCTAAAATACCTTTTTTTGTTAAACCTACTCTAAATTATTCAACATTGAATACAAAATGTGTCATGATTTCTAGTATATTTTTGAGTTTGTTCTTAGTTTTGGTTTTGGGTTCTTGTTTTTCTGCTTTCTTGGGTTGTTTAAGTTATTTTTCCTTGTACTTCTGTCAGAATTCTCGTTACCTCAGTCTGCACTTGTTAATTGTCATGCCCATCTCCACCTGCTGTTTTCACTCGCCTGTTCCCACTTCCCATAATTACCCTCTGCTTTTAAAACCCACTACCCTGCCCTTTCATTGTTCATTGTCTCAGGTATGTCCAAGTATTGTTGTTTTTGGTCCATGGTTACGTCTCACCTCGCTTCACCTTGCTGTTTTTAGTTTTTTGGTATAGTTTGTGTTGCTGCCATGTCAGCCCTTTGTTTTCTTGTTTTGTTATTTAAATAAATCAGTTTTTATTTTAAGGATGAGTCTGCGTATTGGTTTCGCCATGCTCACCTCCAGCCCTGACAAAATTAAGACAGTTTGTGATTGATTAAATTTTTAATTTTTTGTAAACGTTAGAAAGATAATTTTACTGCTCCTTTGGTACCTAGACCAGCATAGGTCTGTTCAGTTCACAATCCTTAAAACTTAGAAAATTCAAACTTGGACTAATTTATTCTGCTCTAAAAACAAGATATGGCAAACAAGAGATGGCAAAAAGATAAGAAAAACAGGAACACACAGCTTTTTGATTTTTATCAATTGATTACAAAATAAATGTCAATCAGAACATCCCAAGGATGAAACGGATCCAAGCAGCAAAATTTGTCTGCCCAAAGTAGTAAAACAATGTCTTTTAGACAATCTTACTGTAACAGTGAGGAAGAATAAAGCCACCAATTTTATCATAATTACACAGTCATATTACTTTTAGAGCAATAGGACGTGGCATCAAACTGTGTGCAGATATGCACTATTCATAACAATTCTTACATCTCAGAACGTCCATCAGTGTCTTATCAACAAATCTGTTTTTTTCTACAACATCTGTGGTTTGTGAAACCTATTCTGTTTGGGACATTACAAAACAATTACAAGTACTATACAAATCCTACGTTTTACAAATGTAAATTCCATAAATCACAAACTGTTTAAACCAAGTTTGACAGAAAAAGATTTAGATTTTTGAATTTGTGGTGATCTAATGTGGTCCAAATGCCAAAAATTCTGTCAGTCTTTAATTATATCAACCTGGGAATCAGATGTTATCTTCAGGTCATCCTGGAGTTTTTCCTGCAGCCATGTAGTCTCCTCTGTATTAGAGCCACTTAAAATAATAAAAAAACAGATTTTTTGACATTATTATTATTATTGTAAAATTAAAATGTATATATTGACAGAAAAAGTGTAAATTTAATCAATGGAAAAAGTGTCAATTTTACTGATAGAAGAAAGTCAAATTTATTTGACAGAAAAAAAAAGTTGCATTGTTTAAAAAAGTTGTTTTTCATGGCTGAAAACAACAGAAGTCAACCTCCCTGTGCTCCTGAACCCGACGGTTCTGGTTTAATTTGTTTTTAGGCAATTAGTGTAAAAATACATCTATCTGACAATTACGGGGGCACTTTTATAGGGTTAAATACAAAATAAAATGCCATATTTTCATTGAACCAATTCACTGCAGAACTTTCAAAACTTATTTCAGTCTTTCACAATAAGAGTCTAAAATAAACTGCCTAGCCAAAAAAAAGTTGCCACCAAATCAAAGGTTACACACTCTAATATTTCGTTAGACCACCTTTAGCTTTGATTACGGCACACATTCGCTGTGGCATTGTTTCAATAAGCTTCTGCAATGTTACAAGATTTATTTCCATCCAGTGTTGCATTAATCATTCACCAAGATCTTGCATTGATGATGGTAGAGTCTGATCGCTGCGCAAAGCCATCTCCAGCACATCCCAAAGATTCTCAATGGGGTTAAGGTCTGGACTCTGTGGTGGCCAATCCATGTGTGAAAATGATGTCTTTCACTCCCTGAACCACTCTTTCACAATTCGAGCCCGATGAATCCTGGCATTGTCATCTTGGAATATGTCTGTGCTATCAGGGAAGAAAAAATCCATTGATGGAATAACCTGGCCATTCAGTATATTCAGGTAGTCAGCTGACCTCATTCTTTGAGCTCATCCTGTTGCTGAACCTAGACCTGACCAACTGCAGTAACCCCAGATCATAGCACTGCCCCCACAGGCTTGTACAGTAGGCAACACTTCACCTGCCTCTCAAATTGACTCTGGATTTTTTTCCAGCCACATTTCTTCCTCGAAGACGATGGGTCCCCACGATCCTTCCAGCTTTTAATAATGCGTTGGACAGTTCTTAACCCAATTTTAGTAGTTTCTGCAATCTCCTCAGATGTTTTCTCTGCTTGATGCCAATGATCTGACCCTTCTCAAACAGACTGACATCTTTTCCACGACCACAGGATGTGTCTTTCAACATGGTTGTTTAAGAAATGAGAAGCAACTCATTGCACCAGTTGGGGTTAAATAACTTGTTTCCAGCTGAAACATAATTGCCCATGCAGTAATTATCCAATAGGAGGCTCGTACCCATTTGCTTAATTAAATCCAGGTAGTGACTTTTTTTTTTGGTCAGGCAGTGTATATACACTTCCAAAAAAAGTTTCTAAACATCTAACGTTTATGAAAATAGCTTACATAGTTGGATCTGTATTTTTGTTGCTGCTTAGGTTGTTCTCTGTTCATTGTATGGATTTCCTTTTTTTCATTTTGTGTTTTACGTTCTGACTCAATCTGAGTTTTCTCCTGCCCTGACCAACCACTCTCACTTTTTCCCAAAATATCCTTTTTTCTTTTCTTTGTAGTGCCCCTAACCCAGGGGTAAGGAACCCTGGTCCTCGAGGGCCACTATCCTGCATGTGATACTTGTTTCTCTGCTCCAACACACCTGATTTGAATCAGTGGGTGATTAACAGGCTTCTGCAGAACATGAAGAGGTGATTTAACCACTGAATCAGGTATGTTGGAGCAGGGAAACAAGTAAAACATGCAGGATAGTGTCCCTCGAGGACCAGGGTTGCGTACCCCTGCCTTAATCTAATAGACTTTCCTATCTCTGAGATAGATATCATGGGAAGGCTTTATTTTATTTTATTTATCCATGAATGAAGTTATTTACTGTGTAAATAAAGCTGTGACCCCTTCAGGTGGAAAGAGAGTGTCCATTACAGGACTGGCAGTTTGCTTATCTCATCCTGTCATTGTGTGACCACACGGCAGGCAAGGCAGGATGGCACTTCTCTGTAAGATAAAGGCTAGCCAACAGCCTTGATTACACCCTTGTATTGGTGGGCATAAAACACTTCCTCATGTCTGAAGGAGTTGTACAGAAGCTTGTGCTTAAATGTAATATCTCTCTCTCTGATACCAGATAATAAAGGGTCTTTGATTGCGGTTGAACATGTCTTTGGATTATTCTCCTCTGAAGGTTAATAGAAGAAATCCAACACAGATTGGTTTATTGTTCTGGTAAAATGTTATATTTGCTCCAGGTTAATTTATCACTGCCACTGTTTGTCTCTGAACAAAGCTTAAAACCTATTTTTTCCAAACACTGACAGTGTCATTTTATTTCTAATAGATTTTTGTTACTCTTGCCTTTCTGATAATTTCAGGTGTCAAAATATGAGAAAACGGGTCATTGATTTGTGTCTGTATGCCACTAATTTAATTATTTTATTATTCTAAAAATGAAAAAATATATAGAATTTTTTAAAATAAATATCTCGATGCACAATCATTCCTATTTTTTTTTATTTCTCAATCATAAAAAAGCTATGTTACGGAAGCGCATTGCTATCACGCAGGAAATAAAAAAAATTTGAACGCTATCACGTTATAACGTGATACGTATCTTGTTAGAACGTGATACGTATCTTGTTTAAACGTGATACGTATCTTGTTTAAATGTGATAATTATCTTGTTAAAACGTGATACGTATCTTGTTTAAACGTGATACGTATCTTGTTTAAATGTGATAATTATCTTGTTAAAACGTGATACGTATCTTGTTAAAACGTGATAATTTTATGTCCAGGAAGTGGCGGTATTATGCTAGGCTAGTAAACTGGCTAACAGGAATTGGTCAGGTTTCTCTTCATGTTTGGCCTACACGGATACGGATGCTGCTTTGCACTGTGGTTAAAACCAATAATAGTATGCTACTCTGACCAGGATCCTAAACAGAACGGGACTGCACAGAAGGAAACGTCAGTCCGGTCCTCTAGCTGTGGCGGCGTTCCTAACTG